>NC_045483.1:19663667-19763667 GCF_009650955.1 Corvus moneduloides | reverse complement strand
GGGTCTGAGTGCTCTCTGTGTGTGTGTGTGTGTATGTATAGATCTACAAATATATATATATACATACATATATATAAAATCCCCTTGTTCCTGGAGAGGGGCATTTACTGCTGCTGCTGCTGCTGCTGTGCGCATTGATCGAGTTGGGCGTTCCTATTTGCCCACCTTTTCCAAACCGGCCTGTAAATCCACCAGTATATGTAGTTCAAAGAGCATTTCTGACTTTTGTATCTAATATATTTTTTAAAAAGTATATATATAAAGACAACAGTGAATTTACAATAATAAAAGTGAAAATCAGCCATGGGTGAGGCACATGGTCCTTCCCCGCCGGGGTAGCAGCTGCCTTTGGGAATGGGGTGAAGGGTCCTGTCCTCCCCTCGGGGGACAGCCAGGAGCCCAGGGCTCGGTTCCCTGGCCCGAGTGCCGGGCAGGTGGGGGATAGGCGGTGTCGCCGGGATGCAGCAGCCTGGAGTTGCCCGTCCCTTCAGGGGTGCCCCGGCCCGCCCTCCCTCTGTCTCCGCCGGGCGGAGCCGGGCCCGGGAAGCCCCGGGAGGCGGAGCCGGGTCGGGACTTTCCCGGCACCGCGGCCGGGGCGCGGCGGCCGGCCTGAGGCTGGGATGAAGGTAAGCGGCCGGGCCGGGGTGGGGTTCCTCGGGGGTGCCGGGGGGATGCGCCCGGGCAGGGCGGGCAGGGCTGTCCGCGCCGGCGGGAGAGCGGTTCCCAGGGAAAGGGAGCTGAGCGGTGCAGAGGTTTAAAGCTCCTGTGCCTGGGCTGCTCGTCCCAGCGGAAGGGTCCTGGGCTCCCTCTCGCTCCAGCAGCCATGCCGGTCCCTGGTTGCCTCTGGGTCGGCCATGGGGCCAGCTGGGGTAGGGGATGTTGGGAAGATCCAGGCTGGAGAGACAGTTGCTCTCTTGGAGGGGAGAGGAGACAGTAGGTCCCAGCGCTGGCGCTTATACCCTTTTCCCTGCCGGTGGGGAAGTTCCTTATTTCCTATGTTGCCAGTGGGTTCTGCCCCATCCTGCAGCTCTCCTTGCATGCTGAGCCCTGTCTGCGCTGGGGCAGGGCTGGCTTGCTGCCCACTCCGAGGGGAACAGATCCGTGCCTGCAGGCTCGGCAAGCTCTAGCCCAAATGGAGCCGTGAGCACCAACACGGTAGTGGCACTGTGGGCAGAGTGGAAACTGGAGAGAGACACCAAACGCCGGGCTGACGCTGGGAGGGGTTCTCTGAGGGCATACAGCTGGATTAATAGTTCATAACACAACAGCAAAGGAGCTAATTTACAGGCCCTTAGAGGAGAAAACCAGAAGATAAGTGGGTGGCTGGGGTTTGCCAAAACCACCTTGACAGCCACAATGGGAGTAAAGGCATTTTATGCAGAGATATACAAATGGCTTCAGTGCTCAAAGGTAGGCTTTCAGAAGGGGAAAGCTTGGACAGCTTTCAGGGAGAGGGGATTTCTCTCTGCCATACTTGCTGGTCAAGGACTTGATTTCCAGGAGTCACTGTGAACACGATATGAGAGAGACCCAGCAGCCTCTTGCCAGTAGCTGTTGGGACTCCAGGGATGGAGCAGAGCACAGGATTAGTGCAGAAAGCAAGGCCAAGTATTTAGAGTCGTTGTTCGCAGGTGTTAGCAGACCTCAGGGAAATAAAAATGTGAAGGGAAGAGTATGTTAGAGGAGCAGCCAGCTGAGTGGCTAGTGCAGTTCAGATCAGGGCTGCACTTGTGCACTTGTGCTGCCTCCTTCACTTCTGGAGCACCCTTTCCCATGGCTACTAAACACTTCTGCTTCAGATAGGCTGATGTATGTTTCCCTCCTGCCTGCAGGGCATCAGCTCTGCAAGTCAGCCGACTGTCATGAGAGGAAAGAAAATAGCACCTGCATTACTAGGTCACGTTCAAGGAGCTGCAGGCATGGAAGAATGGCTTTAACTCGAACTGCTTGCCAAAAGCTGCCCCTTAATTGAAGCAGTCTGGCTGGCACAGGGAGGCTGTGCCGTCTGGCAGTGCTGCACTCTGGGGCAGGGAGCTGGTGCTGCTCCGGGCAGTGCCTTGCAGCTGGGTTGCTGCTCTTTTCCCCCATTCCCAAAAATGCCCAGAGAATCCTTCCTGAACCCTAGGAATGTGTGAAGATGGGGAGGAATTAGCCAAGCAAAAAGGGTCTGCAGTTCAAGCCCATGATCCAAGTCAGATGTGTTGGGTAACACAGAGCAGGGAATGCTACTGATGAAGGAAGGAGAGATGGGTTCCCATCTGGGATGTGTGGGGGATAAAAGCTGCGTGTACTACACTCCTGGGGGAAACCCTGGGGAGAGAAAGTCCTGGGGACCAGAGAGGCATGCTGCTTGGCACAGGAGGCAGGAATTTACCTTGAGAGCAGGTCTGAGGTTGCCTGAGGTTGCTTTTCTAGGAATAAAGAAGCAGGTGGTGACACCATCTCTGCTCAGCAAGCAAGGTGGGCTTCCTCCAGCACACACTGCACAAGGGTGTAGGGCTATGGCCGGCAACCTCCAGAGAGAACCAGAGCTGTGTGGGATGGGGAGATGCAGGCACGACTCCATGACATTCCCTAGTCATGCTGTTTGCTGCAACAAGTGGAGGTGTCCTAGGCAGCAGTGAGTGAGCTGTGAAAACCCCTCAAGAGGAGATGGAGCTGATGCCACTGGAGAGGGGGAGCTGTGCTATTCAAGGGGCACAGTCTGTTCTTACCCAGCAGCTTCAGGCCTAGGCTCCCCCACCAGGCTCAGCGGGTGGGGTTCAAAGTGGCTGTTCCCAGCACACTGAAGAAGGATGTTTGTCCCTTTGTTCACTTCTCTGGAAAATCTGTGCCAGCAGATAGGGTGGCTGGCTGCTGGTGGCAGGCTGAAGCTGTCCAGGTGGGATGACCGGTGGGATGCCAACAGCAGGCAGTGTGTGCTGCTTCCCACAGGCCAGCAGGGGCTTGTGTCCATGTTCCTAGGCCTTCGGAAGCCCCTGCAGAATGGCAGGAGGAAAGTCCCCACCTCATTTTGCAGTGCTGGATCTCCACCTTCCTTGCACCCTCCCCTGCACTTGCAGGTCCCACAGACACCACATCCCAGGCTGCATGGCTGCCTGCGATGTATCTCTGGGCTCAGGGGCAGGCTAACCGGGAAAAACCTCAGGCTTGGGGTCACAGGACAGCCCCTTTGGAAGACTTGAGTGGCTGAAAAATGTCCTTGAAAAGGCTCTGTTCAGCTTCTGAAGAATATGAGTCACACACGAATTGAACAATCCCCTTCCTTCCCCTCTTCTCCCACACACTCAAAATCCCCTGAGTGGGACCTGTAGCAACCACTGATTCAGAAATTCATGGTATGAGGGCACTGTGGAGTCAGAAACGGTTTTTTTTTTTTTTTCTTTTCATTGGTTAGTGAGAAGAAATGTGGAGCGTGCCCGTAGGCTCTCCCCTGATCCTGCCCCTTTGCTAGAAGTCGCCGGTGGTTTTCTGAGGTCAGGCAGACCTTGACCCCAGCGGAACTCCTGTCTGTGGTACTGACAGTCCCTGTGGCGATGCTGGGGCTGGACGGGTTTCTGAGACCAACCTCTTCCTCCCCGGTGAGTAGAAGGATGTGAGCGTTGTGGGCGGCAGGGAAGGCCCCCTGCCTCTGGCGGGGCCTTGCTGGGGTCGGCGGGAAGCATCCAGTGCTGAGTGCTGGGGCGGTGGGAGATGCTCCCACAGGGAGGTCTGGGGCTGCCGCTTCCACTTTGAAGCCAGTGGGAAGGAGGCAATGGGAACACGGATAGCGAATGCCTCTCTCAGGCCACCTCCGCGGGAAGGATGCCGGGGCTGCTGTGTAAGTTGAAATGGGGGAGAGGGAAAGCACCCCTTTGGGTGCCTGGCATGGGGCTGCAGACTCTGCTTCGGTCTGCAGAGTCCTGGAGAGATTCCCCTGGCCAGGGGGGAGCCAGTGGGCTTGGGGACAGCACTTAGGGGCGACTCCTTGTTTGAGTCCACAGCGGCATCCGTGTGCGGGGTGGGATGATGTGGGGTAGGGACCCTGGGGGACCCAGGGGCTGCTGCGGGGCTTTATGGCGCGGGCGGGTGGTTTCAGCCGTGCTGCACTGCAGGTCTTGCTGGGGAAGGGCTGATGCCAGCGCAGCGGGGACTGGCGCCCGTAGCGGGACAGGCGGCCGGGGACGGTGCGGGGCAAATCCCTCCCTGCTCCCGGAGGGAAAATTCGGTACATCTGGCGCCACGGAGCTGCCAGGCAGCGCCCGGGCGAGGACGGCCGGGGGAGGCGAGCGGGAGTGCTCCGGGATTTCCAGCCCGCCCGGGGCTCCGAGTCCAAAATTCCCAGGCGAGGAGGGGACAGCCCGCCCCATGACCCCGAGCGGCCGCCGGCGGGCGCAGGAGCAGCCGGGCCGAGCAGAGCCCCGCTCCGAGCCGTGCCGGGCCGAGCCCCGCGTCCCCAGTCCCGCGTCCCCAGTCCCGTGCCCCGGGCCGGCTCGGGCCGTGCCCCGGCCGTGGCGGGGCGGGGCGGGCCGGTGACGCGCGGGCCCGTCATTTCCCGGCTCGGCGGGGTTTCTAGGGACTTTCCGGAGCGGCGGTGCCTTCCTGCAGCCCCGCTCAATCCCCCTCTCCCCGCAGGCCGGCGGCCGGCCCCGCGCCGACATGGACGAGCAGTTCCAACCCGTGAGTGCGGTACGGATCGGATCGGATCGGCCCGGGGGGTGTCGCTGCCTGGTCCCCGCCCCGGAGCTGGGCAGGGAGCAGTGTCCGACCCCACGGGTGGGGTGGGAGGTGGGGGTCTGTGCCTGCTTCCGGGGTGGGAGGTGGGAGGGTCTGTGTCAGCCTCCAGGGTGGGCACTGAGGGGTCTGCACCTGCCCACCTCTCTTCCCAGGGAGGGACAGGGGATCTGTGCCTGCCCGATGGGGGTCCGTGCCAGACTGCCATCACCCCCTCAGGATAGTTGGGGATTCCAGCCCCAACACACTCATCACACTCATCTTCCCTCCCATCACCTAGTGCCTGGATGGGATTGACTACGATGACTTCAGTTTTGGCTCCCACATGATGGAGCAGAAGGAGCCCCTGATGGAGACAGGTAAGGGCCCCTCTGGCAGTGCCCTTCCAGGGGTCCCCAGCTGCAGTGGAGTTTCCCGGCAGGTTGACTCACACCTCTTAGTTCCCAGAAGCACCACAGGCTTTGTCCTTACTGGCCCCACTGTGGGTTGGCTGGGAATCCCTGCTCTGTGCCACCAGGATGGGGCTTGTTCCATCTGGCTCTTCTGCTCAGTCTACCAGGGACTGCCAGGTTGGGCTGTGACCTCCTGAGCATCCCTGCTCCCCAAGTGACAGAGCACCCTCTGGCCCTCCCCTCCTCTTCCTGCTGCTCTGACTGCTGTTCCCAGCTGAGCTGTGACAGCACAGGGGTTGGGGGCTCTGAGGACCCCCATGGGACAGACAGGGCTCACATCACCTTCAGTGCTGTCCCTGTATCTCCAGCATCCTCACTGAGAACATGCACTTTGGTTATCCCATGTTTCTCATTGGTACCTCTCCTTTCTGTCCTCCAGTGGAAGGTCCCTACCTTGTCATTATTGAGCAGCCAAAGCAGGTAAGGATGTCACCCAGGTAAACACAGGTGTAACTGTCACCTCCTGCTGTCATGGCATCAGGCTTTGGCCACCCTTGGCTGACCTCTCTTTGCCTCCACAGCGGGGTTTCCGGTTTCGGTATGGCTGCGAGGGCCCTTCCCATGGGGGGCTGCCAGGAGCATCCAGTGAGAAGGGGCGCAAGACCTATCCCACTGTCAAGGTGAGCACTGCTATGGGGAGGGGATGGAGCAGTGTCTTCAGCCAGTATGCATGAGCATCAGGAGGGAGCCTCGAAGGAAGGACAGGAAATTTATAATAAGCTTTTATGTGTCTCCTGGTGCTGGAGGGAGGGGAGGAGAGGTGGCAGCCATGGGGAGGGACAACAGGGATTTGTAGAGAGTCCTTCAGGCTCCTGGCTTATTGTACCTGACCCCCATCTTCTTCCTCCCTGCAGATCTGTAACTACACAGGGATGGCCCGGATTGAGGTAGACCTGGTGACGCACAGTGACCCTCCCCGTGTGCATGCCCACAGCCTGGTGGGCAAGCAGTGCAACGAGGCTGGCAACTGTGTCACGGTTGTGGGACCCAAGGACATGACAGCTCAGTACGTGCAAGGAGGACACAGGGTGGCCTCTTGCCTATGTGAAGTGGCTGTGGGTGCTGTCTGCAGCTTCTGAGATGGGGAGAAGGATAGGGGTTAGTGCACCCTGGGGTTGTGTTTGCTGGCTGGGGTCAGGGGTGTGTCTAGATAAGTTCATGGTTACAGCTCTGTCCTCTGAGCATTTTGCCTGTCTCTGGGTTTTGACATATGCAGCTTATTTTGGGCTTCTGTCCTTGAGGTTGCAGCTCCCCAGCTTTGCGGATGACTTTTGAAGCCAGCCTGAGTCACAGGGTTATTCTGCAACTGCTGCCATTGCTCTTACATATCCAGCCCTGGCTCAGCTCAGTCCGCTGTGCATCCCTCTGACCTTCAGTCCTCCTGGTCTTGTCTTTGATAGCCCTTTAGATTTGTCACCTGTGGGAGCCCAGAGTTTCTGGGGCTCCTTTCCTCTCTGCTGTGGTTACTCCTCTTCTGCCCCACACACACTGAATCCCTGCTGCCTGAGTGGCACTGCTCTGTGCTCAGGTCCTTCCCAGCTGCAGGAGTATGTGCCCCTTTGGGCTTGCTGCTCCTGGCCTTGATGCTCCCAGCTCCTGGCAGGTTCCCTCTTCTTCAGGTTCAGCAACCTGGGTGTGCTCCATGTCACCAAAAAGAATATGATGGAGATCATGAAGGAAAAGCTGAAGCAGCAGAAGATGCGCAACAGGAACCATCTGCTGACGGGTGAGGGCAGCCTGGGGACTCAGTGGGCCTCGGCACCATGGGCTGACAGCTGGGGGCTGGGCTGAGCATGGGGCTGGGGTGGGTAGGAAGGGGACCTGGAGCACTGTCCCCCACACAGCCTGACGTTTGTCCCCCTACCCTGGCAGAATCGGAGCTGCGTGAGATCGAGCTGGAGGCGAAGGAGCTGAAGAAGGTGATGGACCTGAGCATTGTGCGGTTGCGCTTCACTGCCTACCTCCGTGACAGCAGTGGGAACTTCACGCTGGCCCTCCAGCCTGTCATTTCGGACCCCATCCATGACAGCAGTGAGCATGGGGCCATTCTGAGAAAGGGACGGGGCAGGCGGGGGTAAGGACTTCTGCACAGTGTCTCCCAACACGTCTTGCTCTGCAGAGTCCCCTGGAGCTTCCAACCTGAAGATCTCACGGATGGATAAGACAGCAGGCTCCGTGCGGGGAGGAGACGAAGTCTACTTGCTGTGTGATAAAGTTCAGAAAGGTAAAAGCCATTCTCTCCGGATTAAACCTTCTGGGGGGGCTGTGGCAGGAGAGATTTGGGTCCCCTGGGTGGTCAGGGGTCTGTGTCCCTGGAGCCTTTTTGGGATGAGGAGGCAGTGCCAGTGCCACTTCTCTCCCCAGATGACATTGAGGTGCGTTTCTACGAGGATGACGAGAACGGCTGGCAGGCCTTCGGGGACTTTTCTCCTACGGATGTGCACAAGCAGGTACAGGGGAGGTGGGGAGTGTCCTGCTCTGCTCCGAGGCACATGGATGCCCTGTGGGCTGAGGTAGCCCCAGCTCCAGGATGATCAGGACCTCATGTCCATCATGTCCTGCCTACAGTACGCCATTGTCTTCCGCACACCCCCCTACCACAAGCCCAAGATCGACCGTCCTGTCACCGTCTTCCTGCAGCTGAAGCGGAAGCGGGGAGGGGACGTGAGTGACTCCAAGCAGTTCACCTACTACCCAGTGGTGGAAGGTGAGCACCCCCCAGGCAGGCTGGCATGGGCCCTGCTGCTGGGGCTGCCCCTCACCCTGCTGCCCCTCTCTCCCCACAGATAAGGAAGAAGTGGAGAGGAAGCGCAAGAAAGTCCTGCCTCAGTTTCCTCAGCACTTTGGCGGTGGCTCGCACATGGGGGGGGCCGGCGGGGGGGCCGGGGGCTTTGGCTCTGGAGGAGGTGAGTGGGGCTGCTTCTTCCCCCTCCTCGCTCAGGTGGCTGAGGCTCCCTTCTGCTCACCCATCCTCTGCCTTGCCCTGCAGGTGGGAGCCTCAGCTTCCCATACTCCCCTGGGCTGACCTACAACAGCATCTACTCACCCGGCCCCCACCCAGTGGGGAGCTACCAGGGGGGTATGCAGATGAAGGGCCCCGAGGCAGAGGGGCCTGGGAGCGACAGGCAGGCACCTGCAGAAGAGAGCACATACTGCAAGGAGCTGCAAAAGCACGGTAGGAGGGGCTGAGCTTGAGGGAGGGCTGGGGGACATCGCTCAGGAGAGGAGGCATGGATTTAGGACCTTTTGGGGTTGTGTGCTGCTCTCCACACCTGGTGGATGCAGAAGGGTGGATGAGGCTGCTGCTCCTGGAGGTGACATCCTGCTTTGCCCCCAGCCCAGCTGTGCCAGCTGTGGATGCTGGCACTAGCCCGTCGCAATGCCCATGCCCTGCTCGACTACTCGGTCACCGCCGACCCCCGCATGCTGCTGGCAGTCCAGAGGCACCTGGCCGCATCACAGGATGAGAACGGAGACACGTGAGCACACGAGGGGTTTGAAGGGAGAGCATGGGAGCCATTATGGGGGCTCTGGGGGTGGCAGGGAGTATGTGGAGAAGCATGGAGCTGAGCTAGGGGCCATTCCACTCTCTCTACAGGCCTTTGCACCTCGCTATTATCCATGAACAGACAGCTGTGATCAAGCAGCTGATCGATGTAATTGTTAGCATCCCCAGCCAGCAGATCATCAACATCTCCAATAACCTGCAACAGGTACATGTCTTTCAGAGCAGCCAGTTCTCCTCTACCTGGGAGTAGTTCCTCACTCCTGTTTTCCAGCCCTGGGGGCTCCTGTAGCTGCTCCTGCTGAGGGGAGGCTGCAGATCTGAACAAGTTGCAGCTACTGGAAAGAATGGTGGTGCAGTGCTTGGCTTCTCTTGTGAGCACTGCTGAGGATGTGCTGCTGTCCCGCAGACGCCGCTGCATCTGGCAGTCATCACCAAGCAGCCCCAAGTGGTCCAGCTCCTGCTGCAAGCCCGCGCTGACCCAACCTTGTTGGACCGCTATGGCAATTCTCTACTGCACCTGGCACTCCAGGCTGGCGATGAAGAGATGCTGAGGACACTGCTGGCTCACCTGGGCTCGGCTTCCCCTTATCTGCTCCGCCTGCCCAATTTCCATGGTGAGTGGGGCTCAGGGACGATGGCCAGGACCCCAGTGGGTCCTGGGGCCTGGCCAGAAGGGCTTGGCCCTTAACCATCATGGGCTTGGCCAGAAGGCTGCTGAGCCTATCCCCATCTTGCAGGCCTCCTGCCTGTGCATTTGGCTGTGAAGGCAAAGAGTTTGGCTTGCCTGGACCTGCTGGTCAGGACGGGAGCAGATGTGAATGCAGTGGAGAGGCAAAGCGGGAGGACCCCCCTGCACCTGGCTGTGGAGATGGAGAACCTGAACATGGCCACCCACCTGGTGAAGAAGGTATGGGGTGGCTGGTGTAGGGGTAGCTATGGGACAGGGATGGCAAGCAGCCTCCTAGAGGCTCCTGTCAGAAGTGGGGGCTCCTCTGAGGCCTTGGGGTGACGGTGTAGGAGGAGCAGTGCCCAGGCAGCCCATCCTCATGGCTTCACACCTTTCTTAGCTGGGAGCAGACGTCAACAGCCGGACTTTCTCTGGGAACACACCCCTGCACTTGGCTGCTGGCCTGGGCTCCCCCACCCTCACCAAACTGCTCCTTAAAGCGGGTAAGGCACTGCCCTTCCTCCTTTCCCTTCCCTCCCCATAGCCCTGGCTGCCTGTGCTAGGTGGTGGCAGGCACAAGGTCAGACCCCTGGGCCAGGCTTATGCCACCCTTTCCTGACAGGGGCAGATGTTTTGTGTGAGAATGACGAGCCCATGAGCCTATCCTCATCGGAGGCCAGCAGCGACACAGACACTGACCCTGAGGAGCAGGAGCTAGCCATGGATCTGGGGGAGCCAGCGCCAGCCCCAGCTGCAGAGCATAGCACCAACCCCAAGCTCCTCACACAGGGGCACTGGCAGGCAGGGCACAGGCAGCGCCGCTGCCACACGTCCCTGGACCTGACTCGGAGCCAAAAGGTGTGTGGCACAGCGGGACAGACTCGCTGGGAGTGTTTCTGTGCAGGCCACAGCATGGATGGGGCGGAGTTCCAGGAAATGCTTCCTTGAGGATGCCTGTGCTCCTCCGTGTCCTGTAGAGACCCATGGTGTGAGAGGTGATGGGGGATCTGAGCAGTGCTTTGGAGGATGCTGACATCCATGTCTGTCTGCAGGTGCGGGAGATTCTGCTGCAGGCCTCCCAGCAGGGGCCGGAGGCAGAACTGCCCACTGCCCCCCAGCCAGGTGAGCAGCCCCTTTCCCCCCTGCTTAAAAGCACCATACCCAGGCAGGGTGACACCCTCCTGGCA
Organism: Corvus moneduloides; assembly: GCF_009650955.1. Taxonomy (NCBI): domain Eukaryota; kingdom Metazoa; phylum Chordata; class Aves; order Passeriformes; family Corvidae; genus Corvus; species Corvus moneduloides. The sequence goes on along the minus strand of NC_045483.1, from coordinate 19,753,140 downwards.
GCAAGGATGGGCGGCCTGTGATGGGGGCACCTCTCTCACACAGGGAAGGTCCTGTCGCTGGACAATGAGGCGCTGAAGGGACTGGAGCAACTGCTGAACCAGGACTGCAGTGGGTCAGACTGGATCGAGCTGGCCAAGCGCCTGGGGCTCTGCAGCCTCGTGGAGACCTACAAGGACACCCCCTCGCCCAGTGTCAGCCTCCTGCGCAGTTACGAGGTCAGTGCCTGGCTGGGGTGCCCCTGTCTCCCCTGCCTGTCTGGTGACAAGCCCTGCTCAATGCCCTCTCTCCACAGCTGGCCGGTGGCAGCCTGGGGGGATTGCTGGAGGCACTGGACTCTATGGGGCTCCACAACGCTGTGAGGATACTCCACAAAACCGAGGTGCTGGAGAAGCTGCAAAGCACAGGTACAGAGTGAGGGCTGGGGCTGGGGGGCAGGGAGTGTCTCTGCTGCCCCCGTGTTGCCCCATCGCTAAGAACACCCGGGGATTGCTTTGCAGAGCTGAAGGAAGACAGTGCCTACGGCAGTGAGTCGGTGGAGGAGGAGCAGGCGCCCACACTGGCCCTGAAGCCGGGGGGTGAGCTGCCCCCCAGCCAGCAGCCACAGGTGCACTGAGGAGCCAGCCAGCAGCCCCTGTGACCACACAGGGAGCTGCACTGCCCTCTGCCTTGCCCACACAAGTGCCTTCTGGACTTGGGGTCCGGCTGCCTGGACTCAGGGGGATGGGATGCAGCTGGCTCCTGCCCGTCTCTGCTTTTATTTAATGGTCCCTCTTCTGAATAAAAGGACACAGGTTCCATTAGTCTTTGCCCTCCCTCTCTCCAGCCCCAGCCGTGAGCTGGTGGGCATTAACCCCCCTGAACCCTTCCTGGGTCTGGAAGTCTGGCACCAAGGAGACTGCTGCCAGCCCCTCCTCAGCATCCCTCTGTGCCAGGGCTGTCCCCAACCATGGGGAAGAAACCACAGCGCACCCAAGAAGTGAAGAGCGAGTTTTACTTCAGTAACTGAGAGAAGAAGCTGTACAAAGGTTTGTTTTCCCCCCCACCCCCCAAGCCACCTGGGGCAAGGGTGGGTTTGTTTTTTTTTTTTTTTTTTTTTTGCAATAGACTCAAAAGAGCAGAATAAAAAGTTTTGACACATTCGCAAAGTCAGTGCTGAAACCAGCCAGGTCCCAGGCGGCTGAGAACTGCGTGTGTGCCAGCCCCTGGTCACAGCCCTTCACTGTGCCCGGATCCCGTTCTGGACGATCCTGCAGCCGTGCTCCATCACTTGCCCCTTGCTCTGGACAAGCATCTGTCAGCCCACTCTGGAGTGGTGGGGGCTGCCCCAGCTTGCCCCTCACCTTGGCAAGGAGGGCGCCTGTGGCTGAGGAAGGGGCTGCACCACTGCTGCTGCAGCAAGGGGACTGCAGCACTGCAGACCAGGCTTTGCTGGCAGCTTCCACGGCCCCAGGCATGTGTTGTAAAAGAGGTGTGGAAAGAAAAGCTGGCTCCAGCCTGTGCTGGAGCCATAGGGCAGGGGGAGCCCCATACCAGCCCTGGCTCCAGGGCTCACCGCCTTATGGGGAGTACTTGCGCACTGCTGCCCACCATGCCCTGGGTACGACGCTCACACCCAGGTGCTGCAAACAGGGCCAGTCCAGGCTGCCAGCAGTGGGGGTGGAAAATGAGGGTCATGAAGCACCGGTGCATCAGCCTCCCATGCAGCCACACGTGCAGCAATGGGTGTTGCCATCCCAAGGCTGCCTCCTTGGTGCTGGCAGCCACAGGGCTGTCTCCCCGAAGGGTTGCTGGTGCTGAAGTGGAGCTGGGGAGCAGGCAGCAGCAGTACACACAGTAGCCCACGCTCAGCTTGCTGCAGGGTGGGGGTGTGGGGAGCTGGATCTCCCGAGTCCTTTTAAAAATCTTTCCCCCAGAGTGCAGTGCTTACAAGATATGGCTGGGTTTGTGGTTTTGTTTTTTTTTAAACAGTTCCCAAAAAGCATCAAAAGTAGCCCCCAAAAAAACCTCCCTAGTGGTCAGCTCGATCTGGTACTAAAAAGTGCAAAACTGTATCACAAAAACTGTTCAAAAGTTGTAAGAAAGCGAGGAGGGTGCAGAGGTGATTGAGGTGGCAGGGAGGGGACCAGGTGCTGTTTCCCCAGTTTCCCTGACCACCAGCCCCAGGAGAGGGGACAGTCTAGGGCTGGCCCCCTCCCATCTACCCCCATGGTACGATGGAGCTGGACAAGCGGCCGCTGGCTATTTTTTGCTGCGTCTTTTGGTTGTTTTTTTTTTTTTTTTAAACCATTGAAGAATTGAGCCCAGCGGGTAGGTTTCAGTTGCTCCCTCTCCCTGGGGCAGCAAGAGTAGGTCCTGCAGCCAAGTGCAGGACAAGGAGGGGCAGGAACAAGTCTGATAGGGCCAGGCAGCTCCTGCAGGCAAGGACTGGGGACCGTCCTGCTCTGCCACTGTCTCCAGCGGAGGGGCCATGGCTCTGCATGGCTGGTGCTGACGGCTGCAGAAGGGCTGTCACCCCCTCCAGCTCGTGCCGCAGACAGACGGACACATGCAGGGTCTCAGCAGGCACACGGCCTCCACCCCCGTGCTGGGGGGACAGGAACAGAGCTGCAGTGCAGGCAGCTGAGGCCCCTCACTTACGACTTCTGGGGGTGGCCGGGGGGCTGGCGGCCAGCGCGCTCTGAGATGTTGCGCTTCACCTTGGTTGTGCTGGAGGGCTCTGCGTTGAGCGAGGGGCTGGAGCGGGACTTTTTCAGGCCATCGTCCTCCCCACCCGCTGTGTCCAAGAGGGTGGACTCAAATGCTGCCAGGTCCTCAGAGCCAGCCTTCAGCTTGGCCCGCAGCAGCATGGCATAGGTGCCATAGCGGGATTTCTGGGGAGCACAGTGCAGCAGAGAGAGAGGTTGGCAAGCTGGGTACTGTCCTATGGCCAGCATCCCTGCAGGGGCGGGAGGGGGGGGATGCTCATGGTCCCTCCAACCCAGCCAGCATCCCAGGGCAGAGGAATACTTGTGGTCTTAGACCACGGCAGTGGCAGTGTAACTCAGCTGATGGGATGGGTTGGGCCCCTCACTGAGGATGGCCAAACAGGTAGGGGCAGAGGGCCTGAGGGTAGAGGGGGGCATCTTCCAGCTCACCTCAAATTCCAGGTACTCTTCCCTCTGCTTTAGCTCCTCGTACTCCTTGCCTTTCACCTTCTTCTCAGGCAGTGAGGAACGATGCTCCAGTAGCTCTGCTGACATTGTCTTGAACTTGGTCTCATGGTTCTTCACCTGTTCCTCCTGGGAAAGGGTGGCACTATGTCAGTGCCCTGCTCTGTCCCCCTGGTAATGTGAGCTGACTGAGCACAGAACAGGTTTTTCCCCTCCTAGGAGCAGCCAGGATCTCAGCTTCTGCTCCCAGGTTTGATTTTTATTTTTTTAAATGGCAGACAAAATCACAGGCTTTTGGGGGGAATCTGCTCTCACCTCATAGCAGGACTGACTGCAGTCTTAAAGCAGAAAAATTTAATCCCTCTCAAACTAGGCTGGTGGTTTTTTAAATCCTTTCTGCTCTATGAATAACTGCCCTGGTATGCATGAGTGCCAGCTAATCCCCCCAGCTGGTTGCCTTTCAAGGTCCCTCGCAGGACCTTGCAAGTCATGATGTGGAACCACTTTCTCATCCATGGTCAGACCATCACCTGAGTCCAGCCCCACTGCCAGGAACAAGACCTCACTGTCTGCCCCCAATCTCAGTACCCCTTTTCTTTGTCTCCCCCTTGGCCCTTTACCTCGCTGGGGAGGCAGCTGGGTGCATGGCACCACATCGATCCCTCTATAGGGGAAAGTGCCACTGGCAGATCCAGGGGTTTGTCCCAGGCTCACCATTGCCCCCACACCGTGGCCCACCTGAGACAGCCTGGTGCAGGAGCTAGGCAGCAGCGGGCGGCTGAACTTCTTCTGGGAGCCGATGGCTGCGGGGAAGGGGGGTGCAGAGAACATGGCTGCCACCACGTTGATGCGTGTGATCCACGAGTGCATCTGTTCAGGGTTCCTGAGAAAAAAGGCCAAAATACAGATGGGCTATCTGTGTCAAAGACAGAGGGATCTGCTCTGCAGACGAAGTCTGAGTCCCCCAGGCCTGGCCCTGGCCAGCCATGGCATCTGGGACTCTACCCACAGCTAACCTGAGCCCGGCAGGGTAGGAAAAAGAGGAGCTGGGCAAAGCTCAGCACTGACACCAGGTCCCTCTCCTTCCAGAAAGGGCCAGGACAGGAGAGAGCAAGGTGGCCCTAAGCCCCATCCCACCCTACATTCAAGTCAGGGGAGTCCCTGTGCCCTGGCATGGGGCCCAGCCAGGGATCCTGAAGGACTCACTGTGCTTGGAAAAGGAAGACCCTCCAGTCAGCTGTCCTGAGGTAGAAGACATTGGGTCGCTTGCTGTAGTCAGATGCCCGCGTGGCAAGTGAATGGTGGATGCTAATAGCATTCTTCAGTTCTTCTTCTGCCAGCGCCTTCCCTGGCTTATACTCCTCCTGCAAATCATGGGGTGTTTCAGAGCCAGCTCAGGAATGCACCCCACCATGAGTCAGCTCTATGAGGTTTCAGGAACTGCAGACTAGTGCTGGTTGTGGCAGGGCTTGGAGCTTACCCTCTACCAGGCACCTGCAGACTCTGCTTCCAGCTCATGCTACACCCCTGGAGAGAGGCTGCACAACCTAGGTGCATTGGCTTGGCAACAGCACAGGGGCTGTTCCCCACTGCCCCCAGTTCCCTGTGTGTGTGCCTGCAGGGAACTGGATGTGCAGCCCAATGCCCCACTCAGGGCAAAGACCCTGATGCTCTTCTTCCCAGCCAGGCCCCCTGCATGCAGAGCTCTCAGTTAGTAGTGCCTTTCACTGCCCAGGCTGTACCCAAGCACCCTGGAAAAAGGAATGCCACCAGGTCCCCAAGCAGCTGCTCAGGCATGCAGGGTGCTGAGTCTACTTAAGCCAGGCTTTGCAGTGCTGTGTGTTGCAGCCCCTCTCTCACTGCTGTGGAGACTGCTGTGACCCACCCTCTGGACTGGGGACAATCCCTCTCCTTGGTGTGGACGTGGGTGGCCCTGCTGCCTACCTTCTGCAGGTAGAGAATCATCCCCTTCAGGATGGCGTGGAAGGGCTTCCAGCCGCGCTTCCCTCGGGGTGCTGCCGAGGAGGAGAGAGCAGCTCAGACATCAGCCTCAGAATCGAGCGGGGGTAAAAGCCACCCCTCCACCCTCCTCCAGCCAGCCCTGCCACAACGCACGTCACCCCACCCCCGGGACGGGCAGCACGCCAGGACCGTCCCTGCGCACCTGAGCCCATGCAGGCCGCGTGGCTGGCAGATGGTGCTGCTGGCAGGGGGGCCGCTGCCGCCTCCCGGGGCCAGCGCCGTGCTGCGCTCCCCCTGTGCTCCCCCCTGCGCTCCCCGCCTCGCTGCCTGTGCTCGGCTTCACCGCTGCCTCCACGCTCGGGCATGGGGACAAGGCGGTGCTGCCTGCCAGGTAATGCTGGCTTTGAAGGGCGGCTGCATCTAATCAGATCTAGGCAGCATTAGATGGCCAGGGCTTAGGAGGGATTTTATGGGGAATACAGTGAACATGCCTGGCAGTGCCCAACCAGCTGCAGCCCGCTGTGAGCCTTGTCTATCACACCACAGGACACCTTCCTTCATCCACACAATCCTGTGGCAGGGGTGCAACAGGAGACCCCACCCCATCACCCTGCCTGCCCCTTTCCCAGTGCTGTGGGCAGGGGCTTCACTTCCTGCCTGCTCGGCATCTGCCAAGCCCTGATGGTGCATGTGGATGGGCAGGGACAGGCCTTTCAGCTCCCCAGCCTGAGAGCTGAATTATGCCTGGCACAGCACTCATGCTGGAGGCTGGCATGATGCTACAGTTGGACATCACATAGTGACTCTTGCCCTGCTTCCTGTTCACTTCTGGAGTTCACTAGTGCCCTCTTGCCCATGGCCTCCACAGGCACCTACTTTTCTTGCAGTCAGGATCAGCGTGGATCTTGCGGACTAACAGCCCATGCTTGTAAGTGGCAATGCTGGAGTCCTGGGAGAAGTCCAGAAAGGGGTTACTGCAGCTGCTGATGCGCTTGATGGACTTCGGGTTGGGATCTGCCAGCTCTGAGAGGGACTTTCTCAGCTCCTCCTCATCTCTGCCAATCAGATTTGGGTGGGGAAAGAGTTTGTTACCTTTCTGGGAAAAGCAAATACCAAGTTCCCCACTGGTTGGTGCCACTTTTAGGCCTGGCTTCTGAAAGGGAAGCCAGGAGCAGCAGGCCAGGATGAGCAGTCTTCCATCAGCACTGGTGAGCACCCCAAACCTAGCCATGCCCATGTGCCCCTGTCTCTCTAGACAGCCAAGGTGCTGCCTGGTTCCTTGAACGACAAGGCATTGGACTTTTACTGCTGATTCAGGGTGGGACCCCTGCCTGCCCCAGGGATTGAGGAGCCTTTTTTTGGGCAGGGGTGTGACAGATGCCAGCCAGGCTGATGAGCCAGAAGCGATGGAGGAGCAGTACCCCAGGGCTTGGCACTACCACAGCGCCCCAGTCCACGGCATACAGGCTCACTGCTGGTCCCCAGCTGGTAGGAAGGAGGGTATAGAATGGAATGCCCCCACGAGGAGAGACGCAGGCTCTGGTCCCCACATTTTAAGGGTGGCAGCCAGACTACAGGGCCCAGAGCCAGAGGCAAAGGGGTGCAGGGGGACTGTGGTGGGAAGGCATTGGGCAGTACCATCCAAGGGCAGGAGCAGGTGTGGGCTCCCACCGGGTCACAGCCCCTCACTATGGGCAGGCTGCACTGGTGCCGCTCCCCCCCGCCCGCAGGAAGATGTGGGAACCCAGAGCTGCTGCCTCCCTGCTCCCTCAGCCGCTCGCTGCTAATTAAACCCCTCAGCATCTGCCGGCGTCTCCATGGCAGCGGTCGAGCGCATCGCTCAGCACTGGGTAGGACCGGGCTGATTAATCCCTGCAGCACAGGCGCTGCCGCTCCTGCTGCTGGAGATGGCAGCTGTAGGTGAGGGTGCAGGCACCCTGTGGGGCCCTGGCACAGCCACAGCACCTCCAGAGGCTGTCTATTCCCACCCTGGGCACAGCCACCAAGGCACAAACACATGCCAAAGCTGCAAGAAACCAGCCTCAGGTGGCTTTCCCCCAGCATGCTGGAGAAGGGACCCCCATGGCAGTGCTGAGGGCAGCCAGGGGTACACTGCCTGCACCCCAGCCCAACCCAGCCCAAGCTCCCTCTCCTGCTCTCATCCTCACAGGGGCACCTGCCCTGCAGCACCATGGCTTGTGTGGCCTCTGGGGCTGGCTGGACTCACTGCCCACCCAGTGCCATACAGCAGCATCCCCTGCAGGGGTACTTACATGGCCCACTGCAGCTTCTCGTTCTTGATGGAGCCATACAGAGCCTGCAGAGAGAAGAGTGGGGGGTCAGCAGGAGAGCGGTGCCAGGCTGGGGGTCTGCTCTGCGGAACAGAAGAGGCACGCCAGACTGGCTCAGGGACACCAGAGGTTAAGGTAACCTCATGTCAGTTCTGGTCCAGCCCTGTCCTGGCTAGGCTAGCCAGCTGACCTCGATTTAGGGGTACAGACACCTTCTGCTGGGGACCACGGGACCTGCAAACCACCCCCCACCTCAAGGACAATGCAGGGGATGGCCCTGGCATTTTGCCCTCTCCTACCCTCTGTCTCTACCTGCCCGTGACAGTGCCACAGTGTTAGCAGCATAATGGTGAGGCACACCTAACATTTCCCAGTGCTTGGGAGAGCTGTTTCTCCCTATTCCAAGGTGTTCCAGACTGGTAAAAGTGGCAGCCTTCAGGAGGCCTGAGTCCAACGACAGCAAGCTTTTGGGACAGACTTCATTGGTGCATGCCTTCACCCCACTCAGTGGAACCTCAGCCTGCCCCACGGCCTCCAGAAGCTCCATGCCACAACAGACCACAGCCAACAACTTCACTGCAGTCAGCCACACACCCTGGGCTCATGGCAGCACCCAGCACTCCCCAGCAATGCATTGCTCCTGCAGGAGCACACTTTATGAGAGACTTCAGCACAGTGCTGGCCCTGCACTGGCAGAAACCCTGGCATGCTGTCCTTCATGAGACACTCAGAGGACCTTGTGGCTCGTCAAGGCAGGTGCTTGGAGTGGCTGTGGCCTGTCCCTACCCCCTCCCCAGCAACCCCAACACTTTTCCCTCCTTGGAGACCCAGACATCACCCATCTGAGCAAGGCAGGGTCTGCTGCCTGCATTTCTGCACAGGAACAAACTAAGCCTGCCTACAGCAGGATGCTTAAGGGCCCCGCTCCCAAGTGTTTGTCCGGTTTGAGCTGGGTGCAAGCCAGCAGTGCTCAGCACAGCTCTGTAGTCACGGAGGCTCCAGAGAGGGTTTCAACATAGTGCTCACAGAGGGCTTTGGAGCAAGATCTGGAAGGCATCATCCTTGGAGGAAAATACTCGAATCTTGCACAGGCTGTTCATGCAGCTGTCAACATCCATCACTGGGCCAGAGACTGCTGCTGAGAGATCTTGCTGGTGGCTGAGAAAGTACAGCTGGAGGCGTGCAGGGGCCCGGGAATGCTGGCCAGCAGACAGGCCCCAGCGATGTCTAGGGAAGGGACATTCATCACTCCCGAGAGGCGCAGCAGCCAGGATGGAGCAGGAACCCAGCTCTTTCCACACTTTCCCACCAGGGAAATGCTGGCATAGCACCAGCTTGTTTCTCAGAGGAAGGAAGCGATCGTCTCAATCTAGCAGGCAGAAAAGTTGGGTTCAGTTCTCTCCTGGGAAGACAGGAGACCTATAAAGGGGTAATAGCCTCAGAGCCTGAGAGAAGATTTGATCCCAGACCCATTAGTGCAGTCCCAGTGCCAGAGGGGCAGGATGCTAAGTTGTGAGCAGGAGATACCCACCAGCAGGCTGGCAGCAAGGCAGCCAGAGGAGCAAAGAGATTTAGAGAAGAATCTGTGAGGAAAAAGGCAATCCAGAGCCCTGCAGAACATAATCTGGGAGCAGAGCAGGGGGATAAGCAGGATCCCAGAGCAATGTGGATCATAAGGAGTCACCATGGGAAACAGAAGAGAAGGGATCTTAATCACTGCCGGGGATGCAGCTGAAAAATGCTGAGAACCAACAGATACAAAAAGGAGACTAAAAAAATGGCACATAGTGGCCACTGGAAATGGCCCAAAAGCACCTCAGAAAGAGCGGGCAGAATGGCACACGTGGCTTGGCTTCCATCTGGCTCATTGGTGATACAGAGAAGTGTCAACTCCCTGCCCCAAGGCAGGGAGATGTGAGCCAGCTGAGCAGGGATTTTGGAGGGCTGGAGAGAACCCCAGCCCCGTGCAGGGCTTGCGGGAGGATTGCTGCTAAATGCTGAGTGGATGAGCCGATAGCAGAAGATGCTTGAGGAGTAATTCAGGATGGCACAGTGTCGGATAACATCCTGGCAGAGTACTGTGTTACAAAAACCTGGGTGCTGGGACTCCAGGCTGAACTGCCTTATGGCTTCAAAAGGCCCCAGCTGCCCTGCTACAAGCCCCAACAGCATCCCACCAAGCCCATTACCAGCAGGGGTGCCAAGTACCCCACCTCAGAGACAGGGAGCAGGGGATGCTCAGCACTCCTGTGTAAGGGAACAGGGAGACTGTGGGATTGAGAAGGCAACACAAAGCTTTACATCTACACTTAAAACCTGCCAAAATTCTGCTTGGCTAAATACCATCCTCATCCAAGACCAATCTCAGGTACAAAGCTGGTGGACTCAGCCCAAGTCCTAGCCGAGAAGATGCATTCCAGCCACAAAGCTCACTCTGCTGTTCTGGTCCTGTAGCAGAACCACTGCCTGTCACTCCACAAAATTCTGGGCTTTTTGGTGCACAGATCGTTTCTGCTAGGGAAACGCAGGTGACGCAGGTTCCTGAAGCCTAACTCACAACCACGTCAGCAGAGACCATAGACACCAGATTCATCAGCAGGTCCCTCTCTCCAGACTCTCTTTGTTCCGTGGATTCATTTCCCCTGGGCCAAAAGGACAGCAACTCTTTGGCATCTCTGAGCTTGCAAGTACTACCCAAGAGAAAGCTGGGCACTGGCCACATGCCACTATGGATGATGACCCCAAGCATGGTTGGGGTTTTTTGCCATCGCTGGGTTATGAGCTCACTGTTGCAGCATGCCAGACCAGTCAGCCAGCTCTGCCCTAGACATGCGCAATGCTAAAGAGACCTAGGAATGTACTGTCCCAGTGGGATTTCTAACTGAATCAACATCTTTCTTTGGTGTTTTCCCTCCCAAAAGCAGGCTGAGAGGCTGTTCCTGAGTCCCGCTCTACCAAACGGTCTCAAGGACAGCTAAGGGGCTGCACTGGCAAGAGGCAGGTGGCTCTGATGTTCTAGCCCAGCCATAGGGCCAGCCCTGCTGGGGACAGCCTATGTAAGCAGGGCAGGGAGAAGACACCCCCCTTCAGCTCCTCAGCTCAGACCAGACCAGAGGCAAGATCCAGTGATGGTCTGGGGAGCTGAGTAATAAGCTGGTCTGAATACAGCTTTGGCACAGGACTGTACTGAGGACTGTAGCCCAGTACTCAAGTAACAGATGAAGGTTAAGGCAGGAATTTGGGCACTTGGATGAGGGTTTTAACCCTTTCTGGAGTGCCTCTTCTATGCATCATAAGTCTTATGGACACATCCTCCTTCCAGTCTGCTAGTTCCTCTGCTAAACACCACAGTGCTCAGCTCTCCATGCAGCAAGATGCCATGTGCGTATCAAGGCTCCCCTTCCTCTTGTCAGCCCTGTGACCAGCCATGGGTTCATGACATTCTTCAAGACAGACTTCACAGCCACCAAGCACCCTCTCTGCAGTCATTCTACCTCTCTCTGTGACTGACAGCATTTAAACATGAAAGCTCAATTGCTGGCTGTGCCCAACTTTTCCTTAGCAAAATATCTTCGCTACACCCAGCCACAAAGCTCTGTGAGGTCCCCCAGGCACACAGACCCTCCAGCTGCACAGATCTGAACAGTAGAGTCAGATCAGAGCTGTATGTTGGATGGAACTGTACCTGTCGGGTCCCTAATTCACCTCAGCAGCACCCCCCCACATTTCCTGCCTGCCCAGCATGCACAACCCATGCTCAAGAACAACTCATCACCTGGCACACACCAGCCCTGCTGCATACATCCCCGTGTCCCTCCCTCCCCTCTGCTGCAGAGGGGCTCCTGTGTGCACACAGAGCAGAGTGACTTGAGGACAGACTTTTTTCCCCGTAAAATGGGCTGCCACGGGGACAATGTCCTGTGCATGACCTTCCACCCTGCTGCAGTCATGGGTGGCAGCAGGTGACAGCTACCCATCTTGGCCCCAGACTTTTGACTCAGTAACACTGTAAGCTGCACCAACCTCTTTCAAAATATTTAAACTACTCCTTGCCCAGGCAACTATCTCCCCCAGGACAGCAGACCCTTCCCAGCGCAGCCCCACAGCGCGGGAAGCAGCGACCGAGCATCTCCCAACTGCATGTTTCCATCCGAGTGCGTCACAACTTAATGCTGCCCCCAGACCGTACTGCGCTATGACAGCACCGCGGCTTGGCACGGCCCCGATGGCCCCACCGGGCTGGTTTTAGCCACGGGGGCAGCCCAAGTAGCTCTGGGGTAACCCTGACTGCTCTGCCCCAGTTTGCCTGCGAGGAAGGGGCCGGTGTGGGCTCTTCTCCCGCTACTACACCGGAGGCAGGCACCCGACCGAGGCAGGACGCGCCCAGAGACAGCCTGTTCGCTTCTTCCCACCCAGGACCGATGCGCACCAGCCTAATATCTCCAAAACGGATGCCGGCTCACAGCGAGCAAGCTCTCGGCAATAAAAAGCCCGTTTTTGCCCAGGAAGCCACTCCTTCCTCTCTAACTCTGCTCGGCTGGGTGCCGGGGCTGCGGCGCTGCCCCTCCTCGTTGACTTGCGGCTCTCCCCGACGCCCAGGTGGGTGCCAGTCTGCCCTGGCTGGGATGACAGGGCACGGCGCAGCGCAACCCTTGGCAGAGAGCCCGCAGAGCTCGTCACTTATGCTAAGCCGTAGGGGCAGGTCCCAACGGTACGGCTCTGTCCTGGATTCCTCTCGCAGCGATGTTTTCGAGCAAGCACTGCTGCCAGACCACGGTAAGCGGCGCAATGTCACCCAGGTCTTGCCGCGCTCCCGCCACCTCCGTGATCGGGGTGGGATGGAGGGGGCAGAAATGCAGGATTGGGGACGGGGACCCTCGGGAGGAGGGGGCACGGTGGAGACCCGGCTCCGCAGAAAGCAGGAACGAGAGGGAGATGGAGGCTGACTGCTCCGTACCAGGGCTGAGGCTCTTGCAGCGAGCGACCGTCCGGGCATGTTCACCCACCCGTGTCCCCGCCGGGGCGCAGGGCGCTGCGCATTCCCCCACGGAATTCCCGCCGCTTCCCCGGCCCGCCGCTTACCGGCTTCTTCTTGCGGCGGCTCTGGATGCGGCTGACCACCAGGTCGGTGTAGAGCACCGGCTTGAGGGTCCGGGAGCGCTGGGGCCAGCCGTAGCAGAAGGTCTCCACGCCGCGGTAGTTGCGCCCGTAGCGCACCGAGCACATGGAGCGGGACCGCATGCGCCCCGCGCTGCTGTTGATGCTGTTGACGCCGATCATCCTGCCGGCGGGGAGCCGGCGGGGCGCCCGGCGGACCGGACCTGCCCTGCCCTGCCGTTCCCTTCCCTGCCCGGCCCTGCCCTGCCGTGCCTGCCGCGGCCGCTTCGCCGCCGCCGCCTGTTGAAGCGGGGCCGGGCCGGGCCGGGCTCGGCGGCGGCTCTCGACAGAGGCGGGGCTGCCCCGCCCCGCCCGCCGCAGCCAATGGCGACCCGCGGCGCCCGGCCGGGCTGAGCCGCGCCGAGGGGCCGGCAGTGGGCACCGCACCTGGGGGGACAGCATCCCTGACGCTGATGCCACACGAGTTGCCGGACCTGCCTCCGGTGCACCAGCTGGCCCTCCCTGCTTCCTTCCCGCGGAGAGTGGGAGCAGGTGGCTGCACCCTCCTGGGGGGGCCGCGGTGGTGACATCTGAATTGCAGGGGCCAGGTGGCACCTCCACTCGGTTCCAGCTGGGCAGGCTTCAGCTGCTGCTGCAGCCCGGCCCACACCAGGGACCTACAAAGCCGGTAGGAGACGGGGCCAGTGGACACGTGCTCAGACTTCCCATCTTCAGTGTCCACCCCACACTTAAGCCTCTTGCCTGTCCCCCCTCCCAGGTCAGGCCAGAAACAGCAGTAGCTACAGTCACCCAGCTGCTTATGGGCAGGACAGAGATGCTTCAGGCAGTTGCTCCCGAAGAAGCAAAGAGCTCGGCATCCTTGCAGAAAGCACGAGGATCGATGTGTAATTTAGTTAGGCTTGACTGAGCAGGAGATGCAGCCGTGGAGAGGGGGAAATTTTCCACTCTGTCTTAACTGTTTGGCATAGTGATCATTTGGCACAACTTGTGAGGGAGGGGGCATGGATGCCTGACACATCAGATGTACTGGGCTGCCCTTGCGGCCAAGGGAGCCATGGGAGACAGGGGCAGAGCAGCCTATCGCTCCCAGGGGAAACAGGCAAAAAAAAAAAAATAGCCCGAGGGATTACACTGAGCAAGCGTTCCTGTGATTATAGCTCAGAGGTGGGAGCCAGGGCTTTCTTCCCACATTGCTAATCACTTACCCAGCACTCTGAGCGTCTGAGCCCTGCTGTTGTGCCTCCAAGCTGGAAGGTGGGGGCCCATCCTACCTTCCTCCCCCGAGGACCCGACTGCATTGTCAGGCTTAATTCATTAACATTTGTGACGTGCTCTGGGCTCCTAGGCTGGAAGGCAGCACAGATTTGGCTCACTCCTGCAATTGCTAAGCAGTGCTGGTGAGAAATGGGGCCTGATTTGGCCCTGCTGTCAGCCAGTGAAGCACAAGGTTAAGCTAAAAGGATAAGGAAGATGGGGATGAGCTAAGGCTCCACAAAGTGATCAATCATGTAAAGGTCAAATCCACACCTGAAATGTAGCAGACAATCAGCAACGCTGCGTGAAATCCCAGGGGACCTGGGCTGAAATCACACTGTCAAGAGAAAAGCAACATCTCAAGAGCTAACCAAAATACCACCAGCTCCAGGATGTCCTGCTTCCACCTCCTTCCTTGCTGCATGGATAGCTGCCTTCATATGGCCACAGGAGTTCAGCCTGCATTTGTGGGCATCTTTGGGAACAGCATTATATGGGTTCTTATATCCCTGGCATGGCTCCATGCCTTATCAGGGGAACATCTCAGCTGGAGAGCTGGGCAGCCCTGCCTGTAGAGTATAGTTCTCCAGGGGATCTTTCAGAGACAGAGGAAAGGGTTTCCAGCAGCAGTGCTGGTAAGGCAGCACTGCCTTAGTTTCAGCAGCGGTGCTGTGCAGGGCATAGTGAGGCACTGGCAGTGAGGGGGATGTGATGCTCAGCTGTGAAAGCTTTTCAAGTGTTTTCATTGCTTCTGCATAAAACTGGGACTGTTTACATGTATTATCTAGTAGCAGATAAAGTTCTCGTCTGACTCAAGCTGCCACATGCTCTCAGGCATCATGCTGCGTTTGTCTTGGGACTCCCTGCAGCCAGAGACAAGGGGAGTGCTCAGGCTCCCTGCGGGTCTATTCCTGATGCTGTCCTCAGAGTCACAGGGGATGGTGGCCGTATGCCCCTGCAGCCACCTAGGTCCTGCCCTACTGCCCCAGTTCCCTGGCAGCAAGTGCTTTGGGTGAGAGCCACCTCCAGCCCTGAAGTCCATGGGGTAGCAGCCTGTGCTATCTACCCAGGCAGGCTGGGAAGAGCCCCCAGGACCCTTCTTCTGTGGTGCCGGAGCTGCCCAAGACCCAGCCTTGAGCTTTGGGAAGCTCTTGTGAAGCCTGCCAGCCCTTCCCCTCCCCTTACCCTTAGGAAACGCGTGTGCTCCAGGAGCGCTAAAATTAGCCAGACAGCTGTGCGGCACGCTTGCACAGGAGGCTCAGTCCCCAGGCACAGCCTGCCTGCCAGGTCTGCCAAGGAGGAAGCATCCTGCCTGGGGTAACAGGGCTAATGCAGGTTGACACAGGGAGGGCAGCAGGAGAGCCTTTCCCCATTTGTCTGCCCCTGAGCCTGTGCAGGGACCAAAGCGCCAAGCAGCCAAAAGCGGTGGGCAGAAGGGAAAGAGTGTCTTCTCTGGATGTGCTGGCTAAGGCTGCCCAGGAGATGCACAAGTTCCCCTTGTCAGTCCTCTCCCCAGCACAAGCCAACAGCCCTTTCTCCATCTCACCTGCTCCAGAATCCCACGCCCTCTTGCATGGGCAGGGGGTTTCCGAAGCAGAGTGGTGCTTCAGGTGAGGAGCTGCAGCCTGCCCTGCCTGAGGTTCCTCACACTGTCTTTCACTCCCCCTCCCCAGCATGGCTCCTGTACAGAGGCGGCTGAAAAGCGGCGGTGGGAAGCACCACAGCTGCAGAGGGAACAGGCCATTTTTAGCAGAGCAGCCTCCCAGCTGCTGGGCTGCAGGCAGAGCTGTGCGGGGCTGTGCTGCAACACTGCAGCCTCCCTCCACTTCCTTACACCCAGCAAACGCCTTGGCCCCTGCCCATGAGAGAAGGCCTGTAGCTTCATGGCACTTCCTCGCTGTCCTATTTCCCTCTGTCTGGGATCTGATGTGGTAACTGGATCTCATATGTTTGAACTGCTGGTGCTTTGTGGGGGACAAGTTTAATAGGGCAATGCCTCAAGTGTGGGCACCCAACCACGGGGCAGTGAGGGACGCAAAGAGGGCACACCAAGAAGTCTGTGGAGCTCAGATACCAAGGTGCAGCAGCACTGAAGGGCTGGGGTTCAGGGTCCACATTTCACATGTTTCCATCCATTTTGTGTGCTTAAAGCCTTTTCTGGAGCTAGGTTTAAAATTAGAGGAGAATTTTTCCTGAGTAACTCCTTTTACATGCGAAGTGTGGGCTGAGAGGGAGGACAGCCCTATTGAGAACTGCTGGTAACCCCTTAATGATGGGGTGAGCGACAAAGCCAGGAATAGACCCACAAAGGCTGAAAAGGGAGCTCAGCTTTTCACCCTCTGTTGTCTTTTTTCATCAACCACCTCCCCCCCGTTGTGGCTCCAGCACCCTGTGGGAACCCATCTTCCACATCACGAGTATTTGCCAACTGTAGCACTTCACCAACAGCAGCGGTTTCTGCCTGGAAGACCCCATGGGAGCTAAGCTTATTCCCAGGGTCTGAGACGGGGAGACAGCAGCTTAGAAAACCCTCCTGAGAGCAGGCGATGCCAGAGAAGCGCAGCAGTCCAAGGCCAGAGGTGCTTGCTGAACACTGCTCTCCCTGACCAAGCCCCACTAGGAACTGGGTCAGGCAGGGAGAAGGCAGGAGTGCCCCAGTCACACCAGTGTGGTGAGTTCCCAGATCCGAGGTTTTAACCTCTAGCCCATTCTCCCCATCGCAATGCCTTGCCCATATCACCTGTGTCACCGAAGATGGCTCCAGTCCCAGGGCCTGGCCAAAGTTTTGGGCCTCAGTACTTCAGGGAGTCAGAAAGGGCTGAGTACCACAGAACTGATACCAGGAAGCCTCTGGCTGCAGCTGGGCAAACCAGCCCTAGTAAGGTGCCCCATGAGTGCTCCCTTGCCTGCAATACAGGCACAGCAACAGCAATGAGGGAATCAGAACCCCAGGCAAAGTTCCAGTGTCCTCCTGGGGGAATGGAGCAGCCCATGTTTCCCTAAGGAAGGCAGGAGCACAACTGCAGGCTCAGGTAATATCACTGTTCTTGCATGTTAACGCATCTTGCATTCATAGCATCTCAGGTAGCCCTCCATGTGATCCAGCCCAAAGCTCTCACTCTGCTCCTGCTGTGTGGCCAGCCATGGAGAACAACCAAATTTACCTTGAGCAGCTCCTTGGGGAAGTCAGTGCCTCCATTGAGTCCCTCCAAGTTGCCAATGAAGTCGGAGCAGGACATTCTCTTCCCAATGTTCTGGGGGTGTCAGGGGGAGAGAAACATTGGGATTACCTTTGGGACAGAGGTCATTGCTGGCTGGAGCAGGCCCCACAGCCCAGGAACAGACACCCCATCTCTGCAGAGGGGTGAGGGACCAGCCAGGTCTCGGGAAGGCTGCTTGCAGGTATGGGGAAGTTGCTGGCTTTGCAGACACTCCAGGAGTTTTAAATAGCCTCCTTTTTCAAAATTGTGTGCTCCATGCTCCCAATGACAGCTGGTTTTGGAGTCTCATTCCCACCTTCTTTCCCTGCTCAGTTTTCTTTTCTGTCCTCGTTCCACCTCTACATCTTTCAGCTCAGCAAGTCTCCTTCAAAGCCCCGTTCTCTCCTTCATCAGCCCCTCCTCTCATTAGCCTTTCTCCTCTATCCTCACCAAACACATCAGGGGTGACCAGCCAGGCCCAGGGTCCCATGTTTCCTGCTCATGTGGCACTGTCCTCACTCTTCCCCAAGCACCTACAGTTTCAGGGTGGTGGGATCAGACAGGGGACAGACCGGGGCAATGGCAGTGGTAACTTACATGTCCATGCAGATCTGTGTTTAGCAGCATCAGGGCGCACGTGAGGGTGTGGGCTCCGTCTGCAGCACAAGCACAGGACAGGAATTAGAGCCCCCAGCTCAGCCCTGCAGCTGGCAGTCCAGTGCCTCAGCATCTTAGGAAGGATACGGGGTCTCTGAGCCTCCAGGACAGCACTGAGCCCCCCCCAACCTGGGCACAAGGGGACACAGCAGTCACTGCAGTGCTGACAGCATGCAGGTGAGTAGGTAGGAGGCTGCTGGTTCCAAACCTGAGCATACAAATTCCCTTCCAAGCCTGCAGCCCCTATAGCCAGGCAGTCATGCTGTAGCTAATCCTGCAGAGATCCTAGCATGGCAAGGTAGGACCAACACAGCCTCTGCCAGCCAGGCAGCCCAAAGCTCACCTGTCCCAGAGCCAGCCCAGAGCAGACCCAGCATAGGAATACACACAGAGGAGGTGCAAAGACATGAAATAGTATAAAGTGGGTGCCTGTGCTCCTCAAATGTCAGGCGCACAAGTTTCCTCACTTAGATATTCCCTGAGCTGAGGGTCTGAGAGCTGGGGTCTCTTTGGTGAGGAGTGTGCTAAGGGTGCCTCTTGCACTAATCTGCTCAAAGTCAGAATTAAGAATGGGTTGAGCCCTAATTATGCATCATCCAACCAGACCAGGCTTAAAAAAATATATATAAAGCATCTGTTATTTGAGGGAAATTACATACTGGGGCTATCTTCTAAGGCATCAGTATAGGCTCTCTGCCTGCTCTCTAGTTTCAGTTTGAGCACATTCACCAAGCTCAGAAACACATAGGCTCCCCTGAAACATGCACACCCCCCACAGACATGCAGTTTCCTACCTTCTGAAGAGATGGAATTGGGATTACACTCATAGTAGCGCTGGGAAAAATGAGCCAGCACCCGCTCTCGCTCTTGTGTCTCTCCCATCAAGGCCAGCTCTTTTAGAAAGGACCTGAAAAAGCAGCAGCAGCAGCATCAGTGTTGGTCACACATGAAATCCACTACAGTTTCTGCAACACACCCTGTGCAGGAATGGAGCTGTGCTTTCTGGTTTGGAGACCTTCCTGTGTGCTGGATGAAGCCCTGCCTTTGCACATCCTTCCCTCCCTCCAAACCCACTGCGGGACTCTCCTCCAAGTCCACAGCACCATATCCTGCTGGCACATTGCAGAGACCTACAACCAATCTCAGGACCTACACTGGGAAAGGAGGCAGGTGTAACAACAGAAGGATTTGAGTTCAAGACCTGGAAACCCAGGCCTAGGTGAACCTGACTGTCATTCAACTGCACTGACCATTAAATTAAGACCAGGGGTGTTTTTTCTTGGTTGCATGGCTGAGAGACCATCTGGGAAAACACCCTCTCCTATTTAAGAGGTAAGAGGATCTCCAGGTGGGAGTCAAGGGGTCTGCCTGCTCCTGCAGATCTCTATGTGGTTGCAGAGCTGTAGAGGGCACGGTCTGTTGGGACCCCACTCTGGTGGCCACCACACATACACATGTACACACACTCAGCTCTGACCTGAGAGCCTGATCCAGACTCATCCCTGTGAACACAAAGAACTTCAGATATTCCCCTGCCACCATCCTGCTGAACTCGTTGCTGAAATAGAAAAAGGGGAGGCTGAGAATGGGATTGACCAGACTGGGGGGACAGCCAAAGGCACACGGGCTGGGTGGATTCTAGGAGACTGGGAGCTCCCCAGGGTTGCAAGAGGCATGCCAAGGACAGAGACCCCATGCTCCCATGAAACTCAGAGAAGTCACCCACAAATTCACTGTGAATACTGGGCATGTAAGAGAAAATGAAGAAGCTATAGAGGGAAGGGCCCCCGAGAGGTCAGCTAGCCACCCCCTGCCCCAACACCTTACTGAAGCATCCGAGATGCAGTCATGGTAGGAAGGTATGAAAATCTGGATGTCTTCCAGGTTTTAAGACCTTTAGAGGGAACATCTGGTGCAGATGTACCAATCACGAGGAGTGGGTTTTGAGGTCCTGCCAGCGGCTCCTTGCCAGCCTGGTGCCCCACAAGGGCAGCAGCTGTGGGTGCAGCGCAGGTGCAAGTGAGCTCCTTGCAGAATGGAATATTCCTTCCAAATACCCACACGTACTTCTTCCCCAAGTGGCGAGCCACATCTGCTTTTCTAAAGCCATCCAGATTGTAGAGCCTCTTGGCCAGGCGTTTGGCAGCCTCCAGGTCAGCCTTGTGTCCATTGGAAAGCGTGTCCGTGCTGCCCAGGGCCAGCTGCTCCACACTGTCCATCTCCGACTCCGAGTCTGAAACCAGCTGGCTCTGGGGGCGGTCGCTGCAATGGGAAGGGACACTCCACGTTAGCCTGCCTACAGATCCTTTCCTTGTTCAGCTTCTCAGGAAATGCATGTTCCTCACCCTGCTTTGAAGACTAGCTACTCACTGCTGGGACCCAGGATGAACTGCACTGGTCAGAGACACTCTGGTATCAGCTAAGGGAGGTAAGGGAAGGTGTGGGAATATAGGTTTGGGAGGAGAGGTGGGGTGATGGGACAGCACCAGTGACTGAGTGACTGAAGCAAGGCACTCAAACCAACATTCACACTGGATGTGGAAGGAAAGGACAACTACTCCAAAGTCCCCCACTTTGAATCTGTGAAACTGTATGTGTGGGCTCAGGCTCTGCCAAGCTCAGCTGTAGCAGAGACTTGGAGCAGAAACATGTGCACATCACATGCTGTCCTACAGCTCCGTACTCATTTTTTAATCTGGACAAACTCCTGTGTTGCTCTCAAGTGCAGTTTCTACCCAAGACAAGACAACTATAATTCCTTCATTCGCCTTTTCCCACCCACGGATTTCAAAGCACTACACAGACAGCAAAGCCAAGGCAGAGAGGGTGAGGATGAAGGAAAACCCCCCTGGCCTCCCAGCTCACAGTGAGGTGCACTGTCTTCTCCAGGCTGCCCATCAGCTCTCGGCCCACCACACCTTAAATGGCCATGTTAGGAGACACTCTTGGCTTGGCCCCCGAAGCAATCTGACTCAGCTGTGCAGAAGTTATCCCAACCAAAAGCTGGTTGAATCTAATCAACAACAAACGTTAAACAACTCTGACCTCGCCCAAATTTTCTGGCAGCCCTTGCAATGTTCCAGTCTGATTTATTTTTAAAAGTCTCTAATTGAGTTTTAAGAGGCCTGGTCTCCTGAGCCAATTACCCAAGCCAGTCTCCTTGAGGCTCTGCTTTTTTCAAGAAGGACAAGCCTCCTCCTGCTCAGCACTGCCTGTCCCAGGGGAGCCCTGCACAATACTGACAGGCGGCCTCATGCCCCGGGGGGCTCTCAGGTGCCATCCTCTCCACCCTCCTGTCACCCCCAGCCACCATGCAGCAGGAGAAGCTGCTCTGCATTCAAACCTGTGGGTCAGACACTTCCCTAGTGAAAGCAGCTCCAACACTGTGCAGGTCCTTGGAGACGTGCTTTTCTCAGACCACTGCTGAACTCAGCGGTGCCAGGAGGTGATTGTGGTAAGACCTGGATAGGTGGCTGAGGCAGATCTGTGCCCACTTGGCTCCAGTCCTCCCCAGGGAGACTACCCATCACTCCAATGTACCCTGGTGGAAACAGCCATGAGAGTGGTCACAAGGTCACTAGGAGTTCATCAGGTCTGACTCCACCAGCTCTGGGGAGCTGTGCTGGGCAGGCAGTTTCCAGCATCACTGTCTGCATCATCAGCACACCCCATCCTGTGGGCAAATCTTCCACCTGCCGAAAAGCTCTTCTCCTCCCAAAACAGCCACATCCAAAGGTGCTGCTGGCATGGGCCCTGGTGCCTGGCTGTGCCTTCACTGTCTGGCAGGGTCAAAGTTGCTCTGACAGCGGAACAGGCTGGGTGCTGCTGGGCCAGTGCTGGGCACACACCTGGGCCCCACTTCAGCTCCTTGTGTGGCTGCAGTTACTGCAACCTCAACCAAGGACAGAGGTCACAGGCTCTTTGATTCCCAGAGGCAGAGGAGACGAATCCATCCCAGCAACTGGCACCTGCCAGCCATGGGTTGTGGCTGATTTTTTGCTAAAATCCTTATCTGCTATCACAAGGGCACAGGCACTGTCCCCTTTGCAGCCCAGCAGTTCCAAGGGTGCTTTTCCAGTCTGAGCTACAAAACGCAAAGCCACCCCTCCAACACTCCCCATGCTCCAACTGCATCTCCAGAGCAAGTCGCTGCTCAGTCACCCTCTCAAAATCTTTTAGTTCTTCTCTGCACCATCCCTAAAACTCCTGATATCCTTCTGGACCTCATCTATCCTGCCTGAGAGGTTGTCCTCCCTCACATGGCCAGTTCCTGGAGCATCCAGAGACAAACCTAGAGCTCCAAATCTCCCCCCATGACCTCTCTTCCCAGTCTATGGTCCTCAGCTTTCCTACCTAGTGCTGAGCATCCAGGCATGGAGCCATTTACTAAATCTCTCTTGTCCTTCAATACTTGTATCTTGCTGCAGGGTCCTAGCCTGTTACTACAATTCCTGCCTTGCTACTTGCAATGAGCATGCAGGGATCTCAAAGCTTGAGTCTCAGTGGAATCTGCTGCTCCCTCCCTCACCAAGTCCCAGTACTAATTTGGTGTTTTTCATCAGCAAAGCATAACCTTGCTCTCAGGACGAGGTACTACTCAACCATGCCATGAAATGGGTTTTTTTCTAGCACTCAAGCCACTCTCATGCAGTTAAATATGGACAGTCAGCCTCTATAGGCTCAGAATGCCTTCTTTGTGGCACCTGTCTTCCACCACTCAAAGCCCCAAATGGCTTGGAGAATGTGCAGCTTAAAGACAGGAAAACAAGAGCCCAATTCTCAAGTAAATGAAGAGCAGAGCAAGAGACGTGTCCATGTCAGAGGTAACTGAGGTTATGCTAATTTTCTTGCCAATAAACTAATTGCAGGTCTCAGGGTGAGGGTTTTTTGGTGTACTTAGTAAAGTGACATTTTAGTTTGGCCTGAAGAAACACTGAGATAATATTTTTTACATTAAATGCACACTTAAGGAATAAAGATCAAACTTGATATTGTGCAAGTATCCTCAGTGTGCCTGAAATAAGTCATTCCTAAGCAGACACAGAGCTAGCTCATCCCTCTCCCTGCTGCCACCACTCACATCACTGGGAGCACAGGTCCCCCTGTCACCTGAGAGGTGTTTGCTAGAGCCCAGTGTGCTGCAGTGAGGCACATCTGGGGGTCTCTGCAAGGAAGGCACGTGATCCAGCACAGGGCTCAGGGCTCACCCTGGGACAGAGGCTCTTCACTGACCACTTCCCACCCCAGCTCAGCAGAAGGACTCATTGTGCTTCCCTGTCCTGGAAAACTGCTGTAGAATCATGGTCATGCTCAGGGCCACCATACCACACACACTCCTTCTCCCAGGTCAGATGGTACTCCAGGGCCCAAATGTTCCTTCTCAGGGCCAAACACTCCTTTTCTGGAGCTGGATCATCATGTCACCTCAATATTCCTCCTCTAGCTGACCGCCCAGAGCCCAGAAGCAGAGACCACAGTACCTTCCCTGGCTGCAATACAGTGTGTCACTGCAGGAGTCCTGACATCCTCTCCATCTTGCCACCATCAACCAAGCTTACCTGGCACCATGTTTGCTCCATGGCTGCCAGCAACCAGGAGCAAATCTTCTCTTCTGGATGTGGAGCAGCAAGAAGGCAGTAGTTCTGTAAAGCCAGGCCCAAGGGGCTCACCTCCACCTCTGAGATGCCAGCACGGACCTATCTGCAGCAACAACCTGTTCCCCAGGAGCTGGGGTGTGCTCAGCTAAGTTCCTGGGCTGTCCAGGTCTGTCCTGACACATTTTCAGACAGGACACGTGCTGTAGGAAACTCCAGACACAATTCAAGTATCTCTTGCTCCCCACATGAGGCTGGTTTCATCCTACACCATGAAGGGACATGGCAAGGAGCCTGGTGCAAATCCACAAGGGACAGGTGCATGTGGCAGAGTAGCACTCTCCCCTCAATTCTGGAAGGCCCACATGCATAGCTAGATGCTCGTTGCCTCTGCCAAGCAAACCAAGCCTGCCTAATGTTGCTGCTAAGAATGTACCAGACCGGATCTTTGGCTGAGCTAAATAAAAGCTGCTCCTTCCATCAGTCTCAGTGGAGCGACTTTGATTTATGACAGCAAAGATCTGGGCCGGTTCATTCCTCACAGAACTGAAGTTAGGGCTGGGAGGACACCTGAAGGTCAGCTAAACCAGCCTTCAATCACAGGCAGGGCTGGTTGTGCTTTCTGGCAGCTCTGGAGTCCAACAATCACCCAGCCACAGCAGCACCCACCAGCATTACTGCTGACAGATCCAGATAGGACTGAACTTTGGGCATCTGTGCCCCTCCTCAGTCTTGTTTCTCTGCAGACTTCAAGAACCCCCCCTGCAGCACCAGCCTTCTCTGGAGATGTCTATCTGTCCTCCATCACCCCATCCCACCAGCTCTTCTTGTGAGGGACACAACTGCTCCTGCAGAGGACAGGGACTGACACTACAGTCCCACGAAACAATTTCTGATGCCAGCTGAGAGCCTTAAATATCCAGTTACTCACCTGCTGGATGGAGGGTTGTCTTCTCCTTCAGAAACACAGATGCCATGGGGTCAGCACAGGAAAACCTGGGTGTCTTGGACTCTTGGGCCAAGACCAGCCTAGGGGTTCTGAGTCAGATCCGAGAGCTGAAATTAATGCCTGACACATGGGGCTGCATCCCACACATATGTGCTACTGCTCAGGCCTCTGCAAGCAGACCTGCCATCCCTGGGATCCACTGTCCTCTGTGCCATGGTGGGCTGATGTGTCTTATGTCCTGGCTCCTGCTGCCCTTCATGGCTTGACATGGCCTGCATGGGGGAAAATTCCCCCAAGGCTTGTCCTCCATTTCTTGCTGTGCCAATGCTTGTGGGGAGACCTCTTCATCCTGCACCCTAGCCTTGTCCCCCTACTGTACTCCCAACCCAGCCCACCCCACACCTCCCTTCCCCTGTCTTCATCCTTTCCTCAATGTCCACCTTCCTCTGCTCAGCTCTCAGCCTCAACCTCCTGCATCACACCCCGAATCCACCCCATGGGGCCCCAAGCTGGGCACAGCCCTTCAGGGCATTCTCACCAGTTTGCCCAGTGCTACCTGGGAGCTCAGGCCAGCTGAGAGACCTGCGCTGGCCCTGGGAGGGGAGGGGCACCGGCTCCCCGACCGCTGCAGTGACTAAAGGAACCTTATAAAGAACGGCAGCAGAGCTGGCTGGCACGCCCCGTGCTCCAGCACACGCCAGCAGCCGCGCTCTGGCAGGGACGCAGCCCTGACTCCCGGCGCATCCTCCACCCGGGGCGGCTGCCAGCCCCACGGGCTCCCCGCTCCTCCCACACAGCCGCAGCTCCAGGGCTGAGCTCTCCCTCTAGCGAGGCTCCAGGCGTGCTGCCCTCGCCGCGGTGTCCGGCCCTTTTCACCAGGCGGTTTGCAGCCCCGCCTTGGATGTTGCTTCTCCCGCCTACCCTTCTTTCTGTCCCACCGCAGGCAAGCCCTGATGAGGTCCCAGCAGAACCTGCCTCGCTAGCAGAGCGAGTCACGTCTCTTCTCTCCCCGGATAAACCTCGGGGACCAGCACGGCTGCGCCCAGGGCCAAGGCTGACTCCAGAAGAGTGGGATTGGAGGGCAGTTGGGCAGCTGGATTTCAGGGGGCTTGCACCCCCAGAGAGATGCAGTTTGAACATTTACATTCCTCCGGGGCTGATGCCCCACAGCTCACAGTGCCTACCTGTATAAGACTGGGCAAGTCAGATGACCCTCTGGACACCTCCTTGCACCCAGCGGCTTGGCCAAGTCCTGCAATTTGGACCTGCAGTTGCAGAAGTCTGGCTGCCACCACTGAAGCAATCTCCCTGCAGTCCCCAGGGCTGCCCCAGCTCCTGGCTCACTATCTTGCCAGCACCGTATCTATCCCTGGCTGGCGTACCCAGGTCTGGAGGGACTCCCTAGGCTTTGGGTGCTCTGCCTCCACACATGCTTTGCAGAGATCTGTCATGGCCACAGGGACAGACTGCTTCAACTGCAGCTCTCTGCCAGCAAGAGTGAGGGACCTGCACACTTTCACCTCCTGCCCAAATGGGGTGACAACCTACTCACAGAGCCTGTGCTGGGGGTGTCACTGTGGGGTGTCCCACTATGGGGAGGGCAGGGAGGGGGTTCAGCCTCTGCTTCGTCCCTTTCAACCAAGCCTGCTGGAGTAGGTGCAGGCACCCCAGAGGAGACCTTTGTAGGTCTGCACTTAGACATACTTCCCACATAAAAGGTCAAGATAAAAGCATGGTCTTAACTATCATGTGCCGAGTTACACCAGAGCCTTGGCGTAAACAACAAGGCTGCATGAACCAAGGCCACTGGCTGTGGGGGACACCACATCTCCCCAGCAATGCAGGGGCATCACTGATTGGCCATTGCTGCCACTGAGGGAGGTGAGAAGTCACAGGCTGCAAGGCTGTCTCCAACCCAGATCCTGACCCCAACTATTACAACAATTAGCACCAAAGCTTTTGGGGATGCGAGGAGGACAGCCACAGGGCAGCACATGCAGGCCTAGACTCACTGGTGTTCACCACCAGTCACACCAAAGCCCTGGAGCCTGAGGTCACCTCTGCCAACCCTGAGACTGACAGACAGTGTAAAGCACAGTCTCCACGGCAGAGTCTCCCTGCCCGGGGTCCCCAGGCCCCCTGCGCTGGTGGCAGTCAGTCTGTACTGCCTGTGACCATGGACAGTGCTGAATGCCTTGCTCTGGCCCTGCTGGCACAGGTGATGATGCATTAGACCAACTGCAGAGGGTCCTTAGCTCCTTTCCTCAGCATTTCCATTGAATACCCCTTAGTGGGAGCATTACAAGGATAAGCTCTGCTTGATCAGATCAGCCCTGCCAGGCATCAGATCAACCCTGCCAGGCATCAGGATCTGCTGGTTCGAGCTCAGGAGAACCTTTGAGCAATCAGCCCAGACACTTCTTCCTGAAACTGCTTGGGAATCTTCAGCTTCATGTTCAGCTCCACTGAGAGTCTAGAAAGTTGGTAGCACCAGTGATGGGGAAGAGGAAACTTCTTGGATCTCCCCCTTGCCAGAACCCCCTGCCTCCTGAGGACTGATCCTGCAGATGATGGGCTGTCTCAGACCCTGGTTCCACATGCCTTCCCTGCTTCCCAACCTAGTTCCTGCTCCCAGCCCCAATCTCCAGTCCTTTCCACTGCACCAGACGGCAGATTCCGACCACACCTCCCTCTCTGTCCACCATTGCCTGTGGGACTGTGAGGGGAAGCTCACTCCATGCTGGGGAGCAGAGAGCTGGATTGCTCCAGGCTGGGGGCCTGCAGCAGTGCCCTGCTCCCCCACCTCTCATTTCTCACTGTCATGCCTGGATACTGTCACCCTTCACTGCCATGTGCCTCCCAGACATGACCAGTGTTACTGCACAAATCTTGCCTGCCTTCTGTGCTACCACGTCTCTGGCTTCCGTGTCCCAAAGAAAGGGAAGGCCTAACCCAGCTCCTCTGTGTCCCAAAATGCCCTTGGACTGACCCAAGGGCCACAGAGCTGATGTGATATCCCACTCTCCTCTCTTGACTGCGGACACCACAGAAGACACAGAGCTTAGATCTTCACCTGGCCATCCCAAGCTGAGCCTACAAAGATGGCACAGACTGCCACCAGAAGTTACATAGGTTTGGTGTGGAAAAGACCAAAGCCTGGTGGATGAGGGATTCAGGATGCTCATCTCTGCCCTCCATCTTCCAACATGAACATGGCTGAGGAGATTCAGGAAGCCAGAACAATAGGTACAAGACTATGGGACTCCTGCCTTTAAGAAACAAGTGGCTGCTGTGCAGATGGCAAGGGATGAAGTCCCCAGTAGGGAAATGCTGTTGAATTGCTACTGGTAGTCAACTTCAGACTGGCTCTCCCCACAGCCATCACAGATGCTGGACTGCCTTGCAATGAAAACCACCACAGGATTATAGTTTGGCACTCCCTGGTTGCTTGGCTGAAGGAGACCTCACAGCCCTCCAGTACCTACAAAAGCTGGCAAAGATGAAAATTGAGTTGTGCTCCCATCAACACACCTACCACAATACCATGGTGATCACTGGCCTGATCAGCCACTGTCTACAAAATCTAGCACATGCAGTCCTGACCCTTCCCCAGCAACACAAGTTAGATGCTGGCTGCAAACCAGACCTCACAGCATTAGACTCTACATCAAGCTTTAGTGGCCCAGCTGGACGGCAAGCAACTTTGGTCACTCACCTTGTGTTGGAGGCCAAGAGAGTGCCAAAGCTGTCCTCTGAGTGGCAAGGGCTGTGCCGAACGCCCTTCCTTCGTCTCCCCCGCTCCTCTTCCCTCTCTGTCCAGGGGGCATCTGTGGCCGAACTGGTCCCAGAGTCCGGCTCTAAGTGAGCCAGAGGAGCAAAGTTCTCCTCGATCAGCTTGGCGCTATCTCGGATTTGTCCCTGTATTTCTGGGGTGAGAGTTGGGAGGTCAAAAGTGAAAAAGGTCCCATGGGTACGGGCTGGGGAAGAAAGGATGTCAATGGAGTCCAGGCTGGTGTAAGATGTGCCTTTGGCTCGATGGGACTCCATGATAGTCTCAAAATGCTTGCTGAAAGAGTCCATGCCATCCTTGGAGAGACTGTGCCCTAGGAGGAAGGGCACTGGAGACTTGAGCATACCCTGTGTGTCTTGGTCCATGATCCTAGAGGGAAAGAAAGTGAGAAGAACTGATCATTGAAGAGCTAGGGATCAAAGCCTCGTGCTTCAGAAGGAAACTGAGGAGGGTAGAAACCTCTTCTGAACATCTGTAGACCACCAAGGAAACACCTTGCCTGCCCAAGACACCATGGGAAGCAGGGCTGGCCTCCCTCCAGACATATGTTTCTCCTTTAATATGCCACAGACTTTTGTTCCTTTACTGGCTCATCCTCATAAGAAGCTTATGAGATGGCTACTGCTCCCAATCACTTGACTTGAGCTTAGATCCAATAAAGGGCTCAAGTACTACAAACAGGATGTGGTTCAGCTCCATTTCCAACCAAATCTGGAAGTGGCTGAATTTTTCATGAGCCTTCAGAGCTTCTGCAACCAATAAGGCTCCTCCTGAAGCTGCTCAGAACAGCATGACACCTTCCTCCATGACACATTTCACTGTGGTCACTGAGTACTATGCTCAGAGCATGACCAACACTCACCTGCAAGGTTTGCTGGCTGTTTCCACAAGGTGATGTTGAGTCCCAGGAGACATGTGTGACTGAGCACGAAGCGATACTGAGCTCCAGGTTTCCCCAGGCAGTACAGAGGGAGCCTCACACCCATCTCTGGGCTTGGGGATCTGAGCTGGCCCATGCCCTAGAGGCCATGATTGGTCCTAGCTCATCATCTTGTCAGGGATCAGCCCCACAGAAAGGCCCAGCCTGTCTCCAATGCCAGTCTGGGTCCAGCCCAACACAGAAATTTCTAAACCCTGAAGCCCTGAGTGTTTTGTCCTGTAAATGAGGTGAAGTACAGTCTGCCCACTTACCTAAGCACATGACAACACAAATGTTTGCAACCCAGGGAACATCAGTGCTTCAGCAGTACAAGCACAAACACAGTCCTAAAAGCCTACTTTACTCATAAGCTGCTATCATTTTATTATAGCAGCAGAAAAGCACTTGTTATGCCACTCTCTCCTCTGATTAAAGGAGAGGAACCACTCCAGCCTGTCATAACATTTGTTATGAACAAACAGCTTCCTACAGAAGGCTCAGAAGATGCGTTGCTGTAACACACACCAAATTATTTTCATTCATTAGCCTTCACATGCCACTCAAAAATCTCACCCCAATTACTTCAGCAGGCCAAGAGCTGGCAGCTTGACTTCCCCTGAATGCCAGCTCTTTTCAAGGGGAGTGCAGCGAAGCCAGACACAGGTAAGCAAGGCAGGGAGCAGGCTGATCTCACCTATCCACCAGTATTTCCTTGGCTGTGCAGCACCACTTGACACTCTTACCATTCCTGTAGGAGCCCCAGGAGCAGCCACTTTCTGAAATGGCTTTTAGTAAGGACAAGGCAGAAGAGACCTCTTTAATATCTGCAGATGTGCTTTACAGATGCAAATGTGCATTTTCTGTCCTTCCCACCCAGCCTCATGCTACTAAACCAAGCTAATGCTGCTGACCATTTCGCACCTTGAATCCGTGAGGAGGGTGAATGACTGTGCCAGGGAAGACAATGCTAGCAGATTGGAAGGAATTTTGTTTCCAGGAGAAGTAGGTGGGCTCATTTTTGTGATCAAATATATTGCCACCAAGCCATAGAAGAACCATGGCTGGTTTTGTCCACACCATCCAAGCTCTGGAAACAATGTCTTCACCCCGAAATATCAAGCACAAAGCCATTCAGTTCCAGAAGGACGTAGTCACAGCAGCATGGGAGTAATATTGCCTGCTCAGACCCAGATGCTTCATCAGCCCCTGCTGCACTGCCCAGCTCCTCCACGCTCCGCCCTGGTCCCCCAAGAAGGGCCACTGCACTGAGACCAAGCCAGAAAAACCCAGCTGAGAGGAGCAGAGGAGAGAAGAAGATGCAGAAGGAGATGTAGGAGGAGATGCAGAAGCTGTAATCGAGCATCTATGCAAGGATGACAGGCAGCAGGAAAGCAAATAGGTTTCCAGCCTTGAGCTGGTGCAGGAGGCAGTGAGCCTTCCTTAGGAGAGGGCCAGGCAGACATGGAATGGAAGCGGATCCAGGAGCCAAAAGCACCTCAGGCAAGGCTCTGGGTATGAGATCTGAGCAACTGGGTTTCTCATGCATCTGATGGCAGGCAAAGGGCTCTCCCACCTGGTGCTGCAAAGACATACCATCCCTGGCAGGGGGAAGAAGAGGGGAAAACCTCTCCTCTGGCCCTCGGTGGTTTTAACTCTCTTCAAAATTCTCCTGTGACCCTCCAGACCCCTGACTGCCTCAGCCATGCCCCACTCCTCTAGCTCCAGGTCCCTCCAGCCTGCACAGGCACCAGCAGCTGCTGTGTGAGGATCTCACCTCAGTTCAAAGAAGGTGAGACTGGTCAGCACCGTCCAGCAGCCCCTAGCTTTATTCCTCTCTGAACAAAGCTCTTGTACAGACCTGTCTCAGGCAGCTCCTTGCAGTCCCCCCAGGCTCCTTTGCACTACTCCTCCAGCGTGGCAGCAGCCTGCTCTTAGGGCTCAGTGTCCTCACTTTTCCCATGCTTAGGCAAAGGTACTGATCACAGGCCCTGCAGTCTCCCCTGACTGTTCACACTTCCCTGCCACATCCACGCCGTCATGCTGTCCCATGCTCTCTCACAGGAGCTGCGGGCACCTCCCCTGCTCATTGACAGGCACCTGCCAGTGTCACCCCGACCCCGGAGCTCCATCCAGGAGCACCACCCCGAGCTGTGGCTCTATGGCCACCTCGGGCTCTGGGACAACACATCAGAGGCTTGCAGCTATTCATGCAGGTTAAGCACATGTTAAGCATTTGATGAAATTGAGACCATAACCATTCTTCTAATCCCCAACAAGGCTTGCCCTGCAGCTATTCTCTTGCCAACAAGAAGCAAGCACAAAGGCTCTGGAAAGGCTCCCCAAGCAGCAGATCTAAGGGCTTTTCTGGGCAAGGCTTACAGGGAGAAAAGGCATCAGCCTCCCATCAGCCCTCTGTGCTCTCGGGGGAACACAGCACTCCCTAGCAAAGCCTCTTCTCTCTTATCAGCCAAAGGCATCCATGCTGAGGGCCAAACCAGGCTCTTCCTATAGCTTAGCCAGCATCTCTGCTGATGCTCAGGGAAGAAGGGAATTGAGCCTGCTCTCGCTGACAGGTCTCGGCTCTCTGGGACTAATAGGAATAAAGACAGTAAAGGCTTAGACTAGTCATTAGAGTCAGTAGATATGACTAAATGTATTCAGGAAGTGGATTTGCTGGAAGAAGACACAATTTCTTCCATCACTTTTCACATCTTGTTTGATTTGGTGTTGATTTTTTTTTGCTTTTAGCATGCTCTTATTTTGGGAGGGTAAATCATGAAAGAAGATTCTGAACTTTGGCCAGAATATGAAGCACAACAAAGTAGTACCAAGCCAAACTCCCTCTTGCATAGGGTGCTAAACCCTTAAAGCTAGATTTTCAAAGGGATGTACATGTCTAAAAGCTGAAAATCAGCATCAAAAAGTACTTCAGTGGTTTTGTAGGACTGGTCCTTCCCAGCAACCAGAACAGGCCTGGGGTTCAGCAGCTCCTGCAGCAGCAGAATGGTGCCAGGTCCAGGAAGCCACGGCAGCTTCTTCATCCCCCCAGCTTCACCCCTCCTGTGAGCAGGCAAAGCAGAAAGCTTGAAGCAGAAAACATCAATGCTGGTGACTGGTAAACAGGGATAAGGACTGCAGCTGCAGAGCTCAAAACAGTGTGTAAGCAAAAACCCAGGGCTGTGATGCAGGGACTAAACAAGCTTGCAATTTGAGCCTCGTGATTTTCAAGACACTGTCTACAAGGTCTGCACTTACCAGGGGAATATTCAGGGGGCTGCACAGGGAAGAAACAACTGGTCTACAAAGAAGCTGTGCCAAATGAACATGACACCCCTATACACACATTGGTAATTATACTGGGAGCACCATCTTTTAGGAGCAACAGTGTGTTGTTTAAGGACACATCCAAGCTTTCAGCACTGCCTGGGGAGCTACAGTAGGATGTCTCAGAGGACAAAAAACAGGTCTAGCCTTACAGCTCATACAACTCACAGTGGCCTCAAGGATACTTGGAAATAAAATAATGCTATGCAAAAAAATTGTTACAGCAAATTGAAGAACTCGCAATAGCAGTAACTTTACACCTTACTCAAACATTCATTTGGAAAAGCCCAACACATTACAAATGGCTTATTTTCAGCTTTCTCTAGAACCCAAATTTTTGGAGGACAGGGTGGCTGGAATGTATTTGTCCCCTTCAATAGAGATGCAAGGGCTGGACAAACTGACAGGAGTCCATCTCCTCTTGGGATGCACACCTTCCCTCCTTGTTAGCTCAGCACCTTCACTCTTTTCCTTCCCAGTACAGGAGCACTACTGTATTAATGTATTATTAATGTATGTATTTCATTACTTTAAACTTCTGCCAACATCAAAACCTCCCTTTTCCTTTTCTTCCACCTAAATACTCCCCACCTACCTTCTGCTCACAGCTAGGTGAGTTCATGCTGCCACGTGGCATTCCAGGCACCACCCTGGTTTTTGCTCTCCCCACTCCTGTGGAGCATTTGCTGATGATGCTGAGCCTCCTCACCTCACTCAAAACTCTTGACAATACACATGTCACAAGATGCCTGCACTGGGCCTTTCCCCTCCAGGTGGCTGTCCACCACAGTGCTCTGGAGCAAGTATCTACTTGATGATGCCCATCACTCCTCATGGTCAAACTACCACTCTAGCAGAAACTCCATGGGCAGAGTTTCATGCCGCCAAGCCAAGATGCCATCTCCCATATGTGCTAATTGCCAGTGCCTGGCATGGGGCAGATAGCAGCTGGGGGCACACTTGCTGCCCATGGGTAGGCAACTGAATGATAATCTTGGTGTCACCCACTCCATCAGCCTCCCAGCAAAGGGTGTTTTGCCACACATGTGAAAAATGACACAGAAGGCAAAAAAATGCTTTTTTGATCCCAGTGTATCCCCCTACTCTTTCCTGAACATGGCAAATACCTAATGAAGCCGAGTTGCTGAAGCACAGTCATCTGTGGGGAGAAGGACAGCCCAGCAGCACCTGCCAGCCCAGAGCAGCTCCAGGACACGACCTGTGCTCTGGTGCCCTGACACTGTCACCCCAACACCGGGCAGCACTGTGGCAGGATGCAATTAACCCGGCAGGACTCATGCTGGGAAGCCTTGACTCAGCTGGGCAACCTGAGCTGCAGGGCTCACCCCAGGCAAGTGAGGCCCATGGCACAGCGCCCAGAGCTGGATCCCCTGTGCTGGCTTACTCTTTCCATAGGGCAGTGAGGGCCCCCTCCCAGTCCCACCCCGAGCCCCAGTACCAATCCCTGTGGTGTGATCCGGGACCCCATCTCACTCCCATGCACAGCTTGCATGTTGCTACTGGGATTTTTGGCTCAGACACTTTCAAGCAGAGCTTGTTTTGCCATGCAGGGTGCAATAAGGAGAGTGAGAGGAGCTTTTTGCCCTTGCGCTCGGAGCCTCACCTCTTTTCCTTCCTCATCGCCTCAAACACCTCATCGTCCTCTTCCACGTCCCTGTCCCGCAGCCCATCCTTTGAGCAGCTGGTGCCTGGGGCGGGTGGCTCCTCCGGTGTGCTGTTCCTCCTGCCTGGCGTGCCCACAAAACTTGGGTTGCTCTCACTGTCCTTCTGGCTCTCAATTGCTGAATCAACCTCCTCCTTCTCAGCCAGGATATCATCGATGTTGGTTTCACGATAGCACCTCAGTGGCACAGTGTCTAGGTCTGTCTCAGAGTACTTCACTGTCCTCCTTATAATCCCAGTTTCACAGGAGCCAGGCTTCTGGCCGCCCAAAGGAGACACTTCTATCTCCACCTCCACATGGCTCAGGTTGTGTTCAGGTAGCAACCCTGGTGGCTCGGTTGGCAGTGGGGAGACAGGCTTCTGGGGGAGCTCAGCCAGGGGAGCGGAGTCGGGGGCAGAGGAGCCTGCAAGGAAGGCCCAAGTGTTCAGAGACATGGGGAGCTGCAATGGGGAGCTCTGAGGAGCCGCTCCTGCA
Source organism: Corvus moneduloides (assembly GCF_009650955.1). Lineage (NCBI taxonomy): Eukaryota > Metazoa > Chordata > Aves > Passeriformes > Corvidae > Corvus > Corvus moneduloides. Next base: position 19,718,774 of record NC_045483.1, on the reverse strand, counting down.
ACATCACACACACACACACACACACACACATGCGCGCACCCCCAGAGTGCTGTCACATGTCATGGAATCATTAAGGCTGGAAAAGACCTCCAAGATAGTCAAGTCCAACCTTTGACCAAACACCACCATGGCAACAAAACCATAGCACTAAGTGCCATTCCAGTTGTTTCCTGAACACCTCCAGGAATGGGGACTCTACCATGTGATGGGCATGGGAGAACAGTGATGAGGAGGCAAAAGGAGAAACGGTATGAGAGGCAGAGACAGGCTGTCAGTGCTAGCGCATCTGCAGCCAGCCCTGAGACCATATCCAAACCCAAAAGCTCTTCTGCAGAGGCAGCCAGGGGCTCTTTTGCCACCTCTTTTTCATGGCCACATGGGACTTTGCAGGGAGGTTGGTACATGCATGATCTGACCCCAGGAGGACATAGGCTGGCCAGCCGTGGGGAAATCAGCCCTTTGGTGGGCACTGAGAAGACCCAAGGGATGTACAGCCCCAGTATGAGTCCTGGCAGCAATACGGACTTAAAAGGAGGGGTGGGCCAACCCAATGGCATCTACCTGCAACTTCTTACCTGTCTTTGGGGTATCTGAGGAGCCATAGAAGAATTCCCACTTGGCCTTGGCAATACGCTGGGCATGGGCGGAGCTCTGTCGGGGGTACAGCCAGGTGCCGCCCTGCAGAGAGGAGAGCAATGAGCAGGCAATGCATACCCAGGGCAGAGCCCACGTCCAGTGTAGGAGACCCTGGTACCTACCTGATGTCGGGGCTCTGGCTTCAGGGGACTCCTGGCGAAGGTGGGGAACTCCTCTGGCAGCCCATTGGTTAGGGATTGGCAGAGGCAGCTGGTGTCGAGGGCACAGAGCTCCTTCCCACAGGGATGTGTCTCCCCAGGGGTCCTGCCCCCGGCCAGGAGTGGGTCAGATGCAGAGGCCTCCAGCTTCAGCGTGTGCAGGAGCCGCTCCTGAGGCAGGGGCTGGGGCTGGGGGGATCCCACATCCCCCCCGAGCTCCAGACTGCGGCTGAGGCTGTAGGGGCCATTCTCCCAGCGGAGATGGGGGGTTGTCGGGCAACCCACGGTGCGCACGCTGGCCTTCTCAATGAAGCGGAAGGTGACCACGGAGCTGTGTCCCTCCGGGGTCGCCGCCACCGGTGGACTGCGGCTGCTCAGAGAGGCGACAGCCGGGCTGGGCCGACCCCGCCGTGGGGTGCAGGGGGCGGTCAGTCGCCCCGCGCCTGGGCAGCTCCCGCTGCCGAAGGGCGCTGCCTCGGCCGGCCTGCGGGCCAAGGAGCCGGTGCTGTTGTAGAGGCCGAGGGGGCAGCGGCGAGCATCGGGCGCCAGGCCCTTGCGCAGCAGGTGGAGGCGGCCGGCGTTGAGGTTGGGGGTGAGGCAGGGCGGGGGGCTGCACCGCCCAGCCTCGGGGCTGTCCCCCACCAGCCAGGGCCTCCGGTTCACCCTGTGGGCAAAGGGTGGGGGAGAGGCAGCGCAGCCGTCTTCGGTATGGAAGCGGACGGGTGCCCCTGCTTGGGCCATCCTGACAGAAAAGGGCACAGAGGTGTCAGGTCCAGAGCCCAGCAGGGTGGCACAGGCACAGCAAGGCAGGTTCCCAGCACCCCTGAGATGTCTGAAACAAGAGGCGATGCATCCTCAGGCAGCCCTGAAACAAGGGCAAGGAGCTGGTTAGGGAAGGGAAGGCACAGAAAAGAGTCTGAGGCCACGGGGAGGACAAGCCAAAGGTGCCCTGCCCTCGTGGCACAAGAAAGATATGCTCCAGCTGAGACAGCCCCCAGCAAATTCCCTCCTGCTGCAAGAAGCAGGCAAGGTTCATCAAGGGCATCTCACCAGCACCACTGCCTGGATGCTGGCAGCCCTTTGCTTGGTCCCCAGGCACCCACAGTGATTGCTTTCTCCCCAGGGCGCCAGGATGCTCAGGCACTTTCCCCACAGTCCAGCACCCCAGACACTGCAAGAGAGTGCACTATAAAATGGGTTTCATTCATTCTGCTTTAGGCTGAATATATTTACTACCCACAGCCTACAGCCTACTAAAATCACTTCAATAAGGGGAAAAAAAGTATCTACTGTATCACTGAGACATCCTCCAACTATACTTGCTCAAGGAGTTTAATATGAGCAGCAAGGGCAAGGAGCCTCTCTCTTTGGAGGTCAGCCTGGGTTTAAACTGTGTCACACCAGCACATGTCGCAGCCGCTACTGATGGCGCAGACAGAGCTGTCAACACCAGTAGATCCAAAAAGCAGTGGTAAGAGACAATCTCAGCCTGGGGAAACACAGCAAGCCTGCCCTGCACATAGCTCATCCGCCTGCCTGTCTCTGCCCAGAGACCGTATACCTGGAGGTGAGACCAGCTACCCCATAGCAGCAGGTGGGTGGCTGCAGGGGAAGGCAGGACCTGGAGCTCCCATCAACCCCACTGGCAGGGCTGCTGACATTTTTCTTTCTCCCATTGAAGCTAAAACTTGTACTTATCCTTCTCTGAGTTTCTTTGAATTCCTAATGTGCAGAGAAGACTCTGCCTTCACTGCTTGTGCCTTCTGACAGATGCCAAGATACTGACTCCCTCACTTTCATCATTTGAAAGTGAGAAACCATATGCCAGCTGCAAACAGGAGAGCATGATTTTCTTCTCCCTGTTTCTGAGTGCAAACCAGACAGGATTAAATTCCTAAAGGATATGGGGCTAAATTTTCAACAGTGTTTAGGCTCCAGAGATGCACAGACAAAACTCTTAATGAAATAACCCAAATCACACCTGTGGGGTAGGCGCCCATTTATCTGCACTATCACACTGCTGAAAAAATCTGTCCTGCTGAGCAACAGCAATCTCTAATTCACTCACTGCAAAATTTTATTCTCCTGATTAATTTATCATTTACTGTTTTTACAATCTTTTCTCCTGTTATGGTTGTGTTCACATTCAAGGTTGCTGAAGTTAACTGATAAATAATAAAGATGTGAGGTTTATGTATTTCAAATGAAATTCTACTTTTTATCTCAGTGCAGACTGACACACATGCCAAGGAAAAAAATTATCTCTAGGAATAGTTTTCTTTCACTGTAACATAACAAATCTACAAAAACCAGCCTATCTCAAAACATGTGAGCTATCACTAGAATAAATGGGATAAGCAGAATGTCCTCCTGGTTATTAAAATGGAGTTATCAAATTTAGAGTAAAGGTCATGCCTGCCTTTGACCCACCAAAGCTGGATGGCTACACCATGCAGTGGAGTGAGCTTTTCTTTAATAATGAAAGGTAAAAAGCACAAATGCAACTGAGATGAAAAACCAATGATGGAATGAGCTCCAGCTTCCTGCATGCTGATTTCAGTTGTGAAACAAACAGATGCTCTTTAAATCACTGTGATGAATGGGTTGGGCTGTAAAGCACTGGTGGGCTGGAGAGAGCCTTGCTGGTCCCATCGCCTAAAGGCAGGAGAAGTCCTGCAAAGAAAAGCTCACAGGGTGTCTGCCTGGGCAACCCTGGGCATGAATTCAAAGAGAAAAACTCAAGAGCTGCAGTGTGATAGCCGGGAGCTGCACATCATTGGGGGATTAAATTTGTTCAATAAAACATCTCACAAGAAACTTGTTCCTCCTGGCTCTCCCTCCTTAACGGCCAAACAGATGTCCAGGGATGCTTCCTGGCCATTGCTTTGAGCCATACCCAGTGCAACAGGGGATGGCTTCTCCCCATGCAAGCGCTTGCCTGGCAGAATGGGGTGATGCGGAGCGAAGGCAGCAGGCAGCAGGAACTGCTTACGCTGCGGGGGAAGCGCACACCCACGCCACGGGAGTGTGGGGACAAGGCGTAGGAGCTGGGGGAGGATGAGAAGGGATTGGGCAAAGAAGGGGACAGAGATGGGAGAGAGGCTGGGGGTTAAATTCACACAACGGGCCGTATTTGTGTGCTGGACATGGAATCCATGGCAGAGAATGGGGGAAACCGGGCTGTGGCTGCCGGGATACCTGAGGGGGCTAGGATGGACCCCGGGAGATGACTCTGCCCTCCGGAGGGACACAGAGCAGTTTGAGGAGATGAAGTGGTGACCGAAGCGGGATGTCTGGAGGCCCTGGGGCTATGGGGCAAACAGGTGTCCGCTTTCTGGTGTGTTGTCTAGGCAGGGGACGTGTCCCCACCTTGGAGCTGAGGCTGAACATGCTCTTCACTCCCCGGCCCCCCCTGCCCGGCTTCCCTCACCCAGCACCTCCCGTCTCGGCGGGATCAGCCCTGAGTGGATGTGACATCCATCCGGATGAGGAGGGAGCACCCCCGGCCAGGGGGGCTGCGAAGCCGCCGGCCGCGATCTCCCTGCCTGGGCATCGGCCCCGCGCCCGTCCCTCCGCACGGGCACACCGGGGCCGGAGCGGGTCTCGGCCCCGCCGGGTGCCACCGCAGCCCCGTGCCGCCGCGCGCCGGTCACCGCCGCAGGGAGGGCGCAGAGCCGCCCCGGTTCCTGCAACAACTGCTGCAACTTTCCCCGCTCCCCCGACGCCTCGCTCCGGCCTCCGGTCCCCGCCGCGCCCCGCCCCGCTCCGCTCCGCTCCCCGCGTCTCACCGGCAGTGCCGCCGCCGCATCCTGCGCGCCGCTGCTCCGCGCTGCCGCCCGCACGGCTCGGCTGGGCTGGGCTCGGCTCGGCTCGGCTGGGCTCGGCTCGGCTCGGCTCGGCCTGGCCCGGCCCGCCCCGTCGGGCGCGGCGCGGTACAGTACGATACAGTACGATACAGTACGATACAGTGCAGTGCAGCGCAGCGCAGTGCAGTACGGTACGGTACAGCACCGTGCTACCGGCCGCAACCCGCCGCTCCCTGCCGCGCTAATCCCGGCCCGGGGCTGTCACTGCGCCCCGCTGACAGCCACGGCAGCCAATGGAAAACCCCCTCCGGGGCCCGCGCCCCGCCCCCTTCGGTGGCGCCGGCACACGAGGAGCGGCCGAATTCACACCGGAGCGCGTGTCCTCATGTGCGGGCAGGCCGGCGGGTCCCTCACCCGTGTAGCATCCTGCACATGCTCGGGTCCCGGTGTACACACTCCTTGTGCCAGTGCGAACCTGGCCTCGTGCACTGGCAGCGCGACCCCGGGTGCCGGTGTGCCTGTTCCAATGCCACGCCACTCACGTCCCCATGTCCTGGTGCGCATATCTCCGTTCATCAGCGTGCAACACCGACATGAACGGCCTGTCCCTGCTCAGCTGCATGCAAGGTACTATGTGAGCACTGGCACGCGTCATGCATGAGCATGCACGGCCTGTGCGTTGTGCCCTATGCCAAAGTGTACAGGCTCCCCTGTGCCCCGCCACTGCTTAAGAATCACGAGGATGAGAAGACAAAAGCTGCCATGTGGTCTAGGCCATCAACCAACATCAGCAAGTCCTTGCCTTAGAGCACAGGCTCTGTGCCAGGGACTTACCTCTCCAAAGGTCATCACCCTAAGCACACTACAGCCATGAGTGTCAAGGTGTCTCAGGCCAGCAGGAACTTGATGTCATGGTGTCACTAGGCACCTCAAGGATGGTAAATGCCATACCAATCTCAGGGGGGAAAATTGCCTATCCTTTGTCTGCTGCCTTGGCATGGGGGCTCCACTGGCACCAACAGCACGTATGAGTAGAGCTCATATGGGACAGCTGGGTACCAAAGTGAGGGGTGCTGTGCCAGGTCTTCAGGACCCTGTACTGCCAGCGCACTGGGTCTGCGTGTGGCAGCCACTGGGACTGGCAGCCAGCACTTTGTGCCCTTACAGGTTGCCAGATCGATTTGCTATTAAACAGCACTTTATTTCCCAGCCCAGCAATCATTATTAAATGTGTGTGAGAGAAGAAGCCCAGGGGAGCTGGGGCTTCATGTGCACATCGTGTCTGCAAGAGAATTTGGGAAGAGCTGCCTCTCCTTGCTGCTTTCACTGCCTGCAGCAAGTCCAGCTCCATGCTCATCTGCCCCCACCAGCATCCAGAAAGTGTGTCTCCTTCTGCCCTCCCAGGCATGGGGGAAAAGCATCAGGCTGGGAAGGCTTTCCTCATATTTAATGCATCAAAGTGCTGCCATTTTCTCCTTCCTTCTCCAGGCTCCTGCCTGTGAGGGGCCTCTCTCCCCCACACCGAGGACTGTGGGTCTCGGCTGCCTTACACACAGCCGGCTTTTCTGGCAGACTCCAAGAAGCTGGGCTACTTAGGGGCCTCACTGCTGAAGGATCAACGACCTGATTCCTTCAGCAGCTTCTTGATGGCAGGAGGGCGGGGAGGGGGAAGGCTTTTCTCTAAGCCACAGCCAGAGTGAAATATTTAACCAAGTGGAAGAGCTCAGAGCTTTCCCAGTGTGTCCATACCAGGATGAGGCATGTCTGTGCCTTCCCAGCACCTGCAGGCAGCCCTGCTGAGAGCTGCAAAAGGTAAGAGAGAGGTCTTTTCCTGCCACCCTGACTGGAGATCCAGACCATTCACAGAAAACACATTTCTGTCCAAAACACGTGTTTCCCCTGCCGTAGCAGTAGCCGTTGCTCTCCCTACAGTGTCCTGTTCCATATCCCACTCACCTTCCCACAGCCCTATAACTCATGAAAGATATGTCCACATACATGGGTCTAGCCAGCACTGACATAAGCCCCACTTGGATCAGGATTTTCAGGATTTAGCCCTGGCTCTCCTGATCCCTCCTGCTGTGAATCCCTCCCCAGCTGATGCAGGACAGGAGGGAGCAGAAAACCCTTCTAGCAGATGACAGAAGGGGACAAGGTGTCCCCCACACTCCATCTCCCAGCCCCAATCCAGTGGGCTTAGCTAGAGAGATAGGAGTGCAGTGCACTGGGAACCCTCTTTACTATCATTTGGGTACTTCAGGACCTCCAGTCCTTGCCTGCAGGTACCATGTCCTTCCTGTATTAGAGTCCACTCAACTCCATGTCATCCCTTTCAGCCTCCCAGCCCTGCAACAGGCAGCTTCCAGGAGTTTTTAAAATATTGCCACCACTGTCCTTGGTCATGTTCATAAGTCTGCAATACAGTTTTCCCTCCCAAAGGCAGAAGGGTCTGGGTATCATCAAGGCAGCACAGTGATGAACTTCTGAAGAGATCAACCTGATGTGTAACAGTGTCCCAACAATGATACAGATCTAGGTGAAATTAGGGTGAAGAGGGGTTAGACAAGAGCTCCTTCCCACAGGAGGCTCCAGGAGACGCTCATGCTCGGCTTGCCCTATGGCACATGGATCAGTCTCTAGAAAGGTGCTGCAGCTGCAGCTGCAGCTCCACTTGGGGTGAACACCCCAGTGCATCCCAGGGCTGCTTCTCTGAGGCTATGGGCACTGTCAGCGCCATCTCCTCTCTGGTGTGTTTTGTGCTTAAGGCATTGCAAAGGGTACAAAGGCATATTCTGCCGCACTGCTGTGGGGCTGTATTGTAGCCCCAGGGCACAGTGTAGGCCTGCAAGGGGGGGACAGTCACTCCATCAGCAGATGGGCTCTTCTCACCCAACTGACTGGAAGCATCATGGAAATAGCAACTCCAGCCACGCAAGCAATGAGTCCCAGTGAAAGCAAGGGAAGCTGAACTCCCCTTATCTCTGCGTTGAGGGCTCCAGGGCAACCAATTAGGTTGCATGTGTTCCCTCAGGGCCTAGACATAACTACATGGCTCTAATTAATGCCTTCTGTCTCCAGTGCTAACACCCAACTACATCCTAGTCATATATTAAAAAAGCAATTGCAGCACAAGCCAAGTCTTTAATGGGCTGATGCACTTATCTGTTATTCCACCAGACTTGTGGTTAAAGATAAATGGCAAAAATACCCTCCCTTGGACAGTCCTATACAAATGCTGTTTTGCAGCTTAGTCAGGGCAAAAAGACAGTGCTGGAGATCCTTCCCGAAGCCTCTTCCACCCAAACCTGGCACAGGGGAGGGCAAACCTGTACTGTCCTGTGCCTCTTGCAGCTCCCCTGCATGGGGCACTCATGTGGGACCACGGCAAGATTTTTCAGGGTGAAAGGCATTCTAGAAGAGGATACAGACTGTAAAATGTCTTACCAGAGAGAAGAGCCTGTGGAAACTACAGTTTACATGAGGGATAGCTGCTGCCTGCCCATCTGCCAGTGCCCTACTCAGCATCCCAGCTCCAGCTTGTGCTGCTCCCTCTTGCAGGAGGGACAGGGGCTTGGAAGAGTGGAGTTGTAGAGAGGTGATAGTGAAAGCTGTGTGCTGGGCCTCAGAATGAGCTGTAACAAAATATTTCTGCAATGCCCCAGGCACACCTGCTATTACAGAAATCCCCTCAGACTCTGTCCCAGCGCCAGGCAGCACCTGCACAGGGAGCGGGCTTCCTCCTGCACCAGCATTGCTCTGTCAAGATGAAGGCAGAAATCACAGCATGATAAAACCTGTCCTGGGGATGTGGGAGGTGGGGCCTCAGCACAGCTTGAGACATAAATAATCTCCCTACACAGCAGTTAGGGGAACAATTGTGTGGGAGTATCTCTTGGTAAAAAGATGCTCAAGGAAAGATGGTCTTGAAGGAAAGCAAGGAATTTATGAGTGGCAGAGTGGGCTCTCCAGTGAAGACAGAGCTTCCTGGGTGCCAGCAGGTCATTCACCAGACCTACCTCACCACGGTGAGTCACTGCACCAAAGAGCCAAATTTAGTCTGAAACAACCCAAATCAGCCATTCTCTTGTGTAGCCTCCCAGGACATGCTTGTGCTACAAGCACAGATCTTTAGACTGCTCTCCAGCTAATCCATGCAGCACTAAGATGTGATCCCTTCCTCATACCTTCAGCCTCAAGATTCACTTAGGGAAAGGTGAAAGGGTGTAAAGGGAAGTGAGAGCAATGAATATAGAGTATTTTATGCAGAAAAGAGACAGTAAGCCCCAGGCACACAGTCTGACCCAGCACAGGAAGAACACAGTCACATACAGGATTGTGTAAAAGGCCTTGAAGGTCACATATAGAGGAGTAATTACAAGTATATCCAGAAAACTGAGCAAAATGGCTGTCATGGAAATCTATGGAGATAAATGCAAAGGACAGACTGAAAGCTTGAATGCAGGGGATTCATGAGTGGGATGCTGCAGAACAGCCCTGTATTTCCATTTAGTTGGGAGCTTCTCATAATCCTCTTTCAACCTTGACATGCAGAACTTGGTCTTGCTTTACTTCTATTTATTTCTTTTTTTTTTAGCCCTGACTGTATAGTCAAAGTCTTTTCTCAATAAGAAGTAGGAAGGTGGCATTTACAGGGAAGAGTTGAACAGAAGTCACCATGTGTTCTTGTTTCACCAGCTTAAAAATGGCTTCTGGTGACACTGTGCAGTCTCAGCACTGACTGACAGCAGAGCTTACCCTATGAGCTCAATACCTTCTCCCATGCAACCAAGAAGTCCAGCTGTGGTCCACTCCAACCCTGAGAGTGATGGAGGCTGTCAGACTTATCCTGCAGCCAGAGAAAAGATGGAGCCAGATCCTTTGAAAGAACCTGGTGAAAGTCCAAGAAAAAACAGTGTTGAGAGGCTTTATTAAACTTCTGTGGTACTGCATTCACCTAGCTCTCACATCTTAGAGGAGTGAATATTGCAGAGCTACTGGTGTTCTTGACAAGATCTTGACAAGTTTCTTGTCCCACTTGAGACTAGTAGAAAACTGTAAAGAAAATGGCCCCAAAGTCTTTGCAAGGCTAAAGGTGTTTAGCCAGCAAGGTGCCAAGCCATCATATGAGGTGATAGAGCATCGGGATAATGTTGGCTTGGCATCATACTGATCTCCTAAAAATAAGTTGTACCCTTGAACAGCACCAGCTTCTGGAAACCCCAGCAGGCTTGTGGAAACCCAGACAACCTCTGAATACGCCTCTGACATGGAAATAACTGCATTTTCAATGCAAGGGAAAAGTCAAAAGGCATAAGTGGGGAAGACTTGCCCATTATAGCTGGGAAATCAGGAGCATCTCTGGGAACAAAAACTTGGGTTCCTGACTTGAGGTCAGCTCTTCCAACCATAAGACTCCCCCTCCTTCAGGCCCCAGTTTCCTAAATCTCATCTCCACTTCCAAAAGGATGAGGTGATGACCAAACTGCTTCTCTAGACTCCTCAGAAGTATAGCTGTGCATCAGCACTGCCTCACAGCAGTGGAGCTGGCTGAAGTCTCCGTTCACTTCAGGGGATGTTCATGAGGGTGAAGATGCCATGCCCTGGCTCTGTGGGCTGCCAGCACCGTATGTTTCCAAGGAATATACAAGAAAGCTGCAGCAGCAACAGCTGTGAGCTAATCTGCTTCCTCCCCCTGGGGCTCAGCTCGGTCTCTCATTACTATGGATCAGCTCAAGGCCTGACGCAGTAGCCCTGCTTTCCCCCACAGGACATCAGTGGCCACTGGGATAACAGGAGTGCCAGGGAACTGAACAGCATCCCTTGCGTGTTGAAGATACCTGTGCAATACACTTCCTCAGCTGTCCTGCAAGAACTGCAGGTGTCACAGCCCAGCATTCACCAGGTCCAACTCAGAAAGCTGTTTTGGCAGACCAGTTTGAGGTATTATGGATCAACTAAAAATGGGCATCCAACTGAAGCTTAAAAAGGAGACTTACAGACACCTCTCAAGAAAAATGCAGACCCACCTTTGGCAGAACATATGCCACCAGAAAGGCAGAAGCTTGCTCCAAATCTTGACTGAGCAGAGCAGAACAAAGCTCTGGTTCCTCAAGCTTGTCTGCTTTGAGCTGTCCCTTCACTGCAAAGCTGCAGTGGATAACACCCCGCAAGCCCTGTACTGCAGTGCTGTACAGCCATATCACAACTGCTGTGCACTAGGAAAACTTGATAGACATGAGCACAAAACCAGTACTGGTTTGGGATCCTTACCATTGGTGTAGACCTAAGTTGCTGGGTTCACTGAACATCCTGATGGTGTAGAGCTGTGTCTCAGCACACACCTCTACAATACAGTAACAGTCTCTGAGGTTTTTCTGCATCTGCAAACAACCTGTGGATAAAAAAGAGAACAATATGAACATTTCACAGCTGAAAAGTATTCATAATTCCTAGTACCTAGCACATGCATCTTAACAGCTGTAGCCAGCCAACCAGCCAAGCCCCTCACAGGCCAACAGCTATCAGGCCCTTGGGGCACTTATAAACCTTAGTGGCCCTAACCAGCCTCACGCCAGCTTCCACCACTCCTGACCGCAGGTCCAGTGATTCTATATATTAAGGGACTCTGCCAGGTTGCACATTTCTATCTCACAGCAGGAAGTCAAAAACAAAGTGCCCTCACCATAGGGAAAGAAAGGGCTGTCCTAGAACATGGCCAGGGGCATTCTTAACTCCAATACAAAATTTAAAACCCTGCATCACTTGTCCTTCTCTAAATAAGAAGTGCACTGTGCTAACTCAGGAAGCCACTGGGATCTTCGAGGAGCAGGTGTTACATGTCCAGGGGCAGGCAGGGTGGGTAGCTTCCCCCAGAGGACAGGCACTGGGGAATGAAGACCTTTCTGCAAACCAGCTTCCACCTTTTGAGGAAATTAGCAGAGCAGGTGATGGGTCATTGCTTTCCAGGAAACTTGGGACCAGGAATTTGGGATTTATTCACTGTCTGTGGGCCCTGCTCTTTTGCCAGGTGGATTTTTTTAATAGTTCCTATGCCCGCAGTAATCAGCAGCCTGATGCTGCACAAGTCAGCAGGTCTCAGACCCGAGACAGAGATGGGGTCAAACGCCCAGTGCCGGCTCGGAGGTGTGGTGTACGAGTGCCGCACCAACGCGGACCGGGTGCCCGCCTGTGCTCGCCCCGCAAACCGACAGGGAGGAGGAAGGAGCAGCGTGCGTTTCTACGGGGTCGTTATGGCAACTGCGCGGGCAGGAGCCCGGGCCGCTTCTCCGCGGGGGCTGCGGGCAGGGACCCCGCCCTGTCCTCGGCGCTGCGGAGGCAGGTGGAGCACCGGCAGGGGAGCGGAGCGCGAGGAGCCTGTTGGCAGCGTGGGAGGATGCGGGCTGGGAGCGGCGGGCCGCGGGCAGCCCCGGGGCGGGGACAGCCCGGTACCGGCGGAGGAGCGGGGCCCAGTGGCTGCCGGTCGGGGGTGCTGTGAGAACTGTGAGCCCCAGGGATTGGCCTTTCCCGGGGATCTGGGAAAGGGCGGCACAGCCCGCTGGGAGAGCCGCGGAGCCGGGCAGGTGGCTCGGGGGGGTCTGGCGGGGCCGTCGCTCACCGGCAGCAGCGGGTCCCGGCTCCGCGTGGTGCTGAACGGACAGCGGCGCCGCGCTGCGCATGCGCGGCCGCCCGCCGGGGCAGGGGCGTGCACTGGGACCAGGGAATGGGGGTAGCCGGTGTGCGCCGGGGAACCGGAGCCGTGGGGAACGGGGGCAGCCGGTGTGCGCCGGGGAACCGGGGCCGTGGGGAACGGGGGCAGCCGGTGTGCGCCGGGGAGCCTCGGTAGCTGCGGGGCTGAGCAACCGGTGTGCGCCGGGGAACTGGGGCCGTGGGGAACTGGAGCAGCTGGTGTGCGCTGGGATCTCGTGTGCGCTGGGGAAACGGGATCGCTGAGGAACTGGGACAGGCGGTGTGCGCTGGGGAACCGGGGTAGCTGCCGGCCTGCAGCCACCGGTGTGCGCCGGGAAACTGGGTCCATGGGGATCTGGTGTGCACTGGGGATCTGGGATAACTGAGGAACTGGGACAGGCGCTGTGCTCGGGGGAGCGGGTGCGCCCGGTGTGCTGGGGCACCAAGGCCGGTGTGCGCGCCGCACCGTGCCACTGGGAGCAACCTGCAGGAGTCGCTGCGACACCAGAGGGACTTGTGACCACCGTGGGCCGCTGTCCCGCCCGGCGCTCCCCACCACGGGCTGGTGCCTCCCGGTGTGTCCGGGCCGGTCCCGGTAGCGCCCGCCGCCGCCGGGGCGCGGCCAGGGGCGGGGCCGAAGGCGGGGTGGTGGGGCCCGCGCACTTCCGCCCGGCGCCGTGACGTCACGGGCGGCTGCCGGTGTCCGGGGCGGGTGCGGCGCGGGATGGAGCGGCTGGGGCAGCCCCGGCGGGGCCGCAGGTACCGGGGGGCCGGGGCAGGGCAGGGCAAGGCTGCTGCCTCGCCGTGGGGCGCTGCGGCGGGCAGCGGGGCGGTGTCCTCGTCCCGGCGGAGCTCTTGCGGCCGCCCCGCTGCTGCGGCGGGGCAGCCCCGGGGCGGCTCTGGGGCCGAGGGAGACCCGTTGGGTGGCGGGACAGGAATGGCCTCGAGTGAGGCCGCCCCCCAGCTGCGGACTCTGCTGGGGCCGAGTCTAACCGCAGCCTCCAGCCGCAGCTCGAGGGTCTGTGGGCTGCCGGAACCCCTCTGCTCCTTCCCTTCGCGGCCCGAGAGCTCATCTCCGCAGAGATGCTGAGCGTCCGCTCCTCGGAGGGAGACTCCCTGGGGAGAGCCCGGAGCCTTGTTTCTCCCCGCGGGAAGGAGTAAGCACCTGGTCTCTCCCCCTTGCAGGGTGCCCGAGTGGCCCGGCACTGGATGCGGGGACTGGCCGACAGGTAGAGCTATGCTCAGACATGGAAGCTGGGCACAGCTACGGTGCGACTCGTGTGGTAACGCTGCAGCAGCTTCTTGCTGCTTCGCTGAGGGACAGGGCTTCCTTCAGCAGCTGATGGAAAGCCCCACCCAAGCTCTCCTGGTAGTCTCGGGCAGGTAGACTCGGATGCCTGAGCAATGAACGTCCCAAGCTGGGGAGGTGGTGATGCAGGGGGCAGGCACGTGCCCTGCTGATGGCTAGTCAAGGAGCTATTCCCTGTGGGCTGATTGTGGGAAACGTCCCTGAGTCTTTCTTTCTGGCTGTTCCTCCTAGAGGCACCCGGCAGTAGGTGTGAGCTGATCTAGCCTGGCTCCTGCAGTAGCCTGGCTTTCTGGTGTCTGATGATGAGTGTGACCCCGACCAGGGGATGCCTCCTGGACCTGCCCTGGGAAGACATCTTGGTTCCTCATATCCTCTGTCATCTGCCACTGCAGCAGCTCCTGAGCCTGCAGAGGGTCAGCAAGTCATTCCAGTCTCTCATTCAGCTGTACCTGGCCAACATGCGCTGCTTTGACTCAAGCCAGGTATTGGATGACTCTGAGGCTGGGGGAGGCAACAGATGTCCTACTGCTCTGGAACTTACAGGGGAGCATCTGTCTATGTGGGGAGAAGAAACCCTTGGCAAGGAGGGTAGTTTCTGCTCAGGAGCTTGGGCTAATGGCTCAGGTGTCAAACTGGACAGATGGGCTCAGGGAGGAGAGGCAGTGATTCAGGGCCCAGCAATGCCAGTGTCTTGAGTAAGAGGCCCTAGGAGGAGTAAGCCTGGAAACTCCACCCAGGCTATTATGGGGCACTGGCTGGGAGAAACAGAAGTTTTGGAGTGCCATGTCCTTCTCGAAGGTTGTGCAGTAGGTTGGGTCTGATGGGAGATAACTCTGTGCTTGGTCTTCAGGGAAAGTTTGTGCTATTCCTGGGAGCCACTGCCTGGGACTGGGAAAGACTAGAGTAGCTGCTGTTCTGAGGACACAGAGTGGTCTAGCAAAGAGATTTTTGGAAAGCAGAGGTGTGGAGCTCATCATGGGTATATAAATGCAGAAGTGATGATCTGGGATGGAGAAACCAGAGTATGATCTATCTCATCTTGTGGCAGTAGCCTTGGCATGAGGTGAGCAGTCTGATGGTAGGTTTTGCCCTGGGATGAGAACAGGGTATGGCTTTGGTCACTACTGTCACAGCAGAAGAGAGAAGGGGAGAGAGTATTTGGTAAGGATCAGGCTTATCTGAAACCCTGGGGGGATGCCTCATTCTTCCCTGGTTCCCCACGCAGATTGGACCTGCCATCCCTCGAGCTGCTTTTGTTAACCTGTTGAAGGACAACGAAGTTCTGCAGCAGCTGGCACTCCAGAACTGCTCCGACTGGCTGACAGACCAGGAGCTGCTCCCAGTCATCGGGCAGAACCACCACCTGCACCGGATCCAGCTGAAGGGCTGCGCCCAGCTCAGCCGCCATGCGCTGGTGGCCATCTCACTGAGCTGCCCCAGCCTGCGCCAGCTCTCCCTGGCTCACTGTGAGTGGGTGGACAGCCTGTCCCTGCGCAGCCTGGCTGACCACTGCAAGGCGCTGGAGGCTGTGGACCTGACGGCCTGTCGCCAGCTGAAGGACGAGGCCATCTGCTACCTGGTGCAGAAGTGCAGCAGGCTCAAGTCTCTGTCACTGGCTGTCAATGCCAACGTGGGTGACGTGGCAGTCGAGGAGACTGCCAAGTGCTGCCCAGAGCTGGAGCACTTGGACCTCACAGGGTGTCTGCGAGTCAAGAATGACTCCATCAGGTACTGAGCAATGTGGGGATGGCAGGTATTTGGGGTGGGGGGAGGAAGAGAACCAGAGAGGAAAGTCAGATCTCTTCATGCTAAAAGCAGTGAGAGCTTAGTCTGGGAGAGAAGCCACTAGCAAGCCCTTCAGGAGAGGCACTGTATGCTACTGCCAGCAAATTTCCCAGCATGTCATGGAGGGTAGGTCTGGGATCCAACCATGTCCCTTGACTTTATCTCATACCACCATGGTGCTGCTCCCAAAGAATGGTGCGTGTGGCACAGTCACGAGCACTGGGCTGCTGCGAGTAGAGAAGAGTGTGAGTGGTGCACTTAGAAGTCCTGACTTGCAACTTGTATGTGCTCTCTTTCTTGTCAGGGTCCTGGCTGAGTACTGTCCCAAGCTGCGCTCGCTGAAGGTCAAGCATTGCCACAACGTGGCTGAGTCCAGCTTGAGCATCCTCCGAAGCCGTGGGGTGGAGCTGGATGTGGAGCCTCCGCTGCAGAGGGCTCTCGTTCTGCTGCAGGACGTGGTTGGCTTCGCCCCTTTCATCAACCTTCAGATCTAGAACTGCTGCTGCTGGGGAGGGGGGGACTGACAATGCTGGGATCCCAGAAGGATGCCTGAACTGGCTGCTGTTGAGACGTGCAGAGGGAGAGGTCAGTCCCGTTGGTGAGGCTGGCCTGGGGCTCACTCTTTCCTCTGGGGCTGTTTAGCAGCCACTGAGTGTTCGTAAGTGGACTTCATTGGTGCCTCTGGGGAAAGTAACTCCCTCTGCAGTGGCATGGAAAGAGCGAGTGATTTGCAGGAACACCATGGTGCTGAACAGGCCTTGGTCAGGCCAACTAATAGATAGGATTTATTATTTGTTGTATTTTAAATCTTTAAGCGGCAGCTGTCCAGAAAGCAGGGGAGTGTTTGATGGGGACTGTCCCCTACGGTGGGTGTGCAGGGCATGCCAGCAGAGCTGTGGAACAAATCAGGCCAGCAGAAAGAATAGCTACCAGCCCTCCTCTTGGGAGAGGGCAGGCCCCTCTGGGCTCTGAGAGGAGGGCAGTGAGCCTAGCTCCAGCCCACAGCCACTGGCCAGCCTGGCATCAAAGGACTAGAATGGCCCCAGTGCAGGCAGTGTGTCTGCCCAGGCCTAGGGTGCTGGTTTAGGCTGGGGCAAGGTGGGAGTTGTTTTCATGGGGAACATGCTCCTAATGGCAGTTAGACTGACAGAAAAATGCCAAACCTAACTGTCCTGTCACTAAAAGCAGTTGATCATTGTCATTTGTTTCTTCCAGCATCTGACTTAACATTTTAGTAGTGCCCAGGCCTGCTACTGTATTTTGCTCCCTGCTGCGTGGCTGGAGCTTTGACTCTCAACAGTGGTGAGAAATGGAAGGAGCACTGACTCTGCTGTCAGCTGGAGTTTATGGGGAGAGCTGCAGATTGTGTTGGCAGGGAGAGCCTGGTTCTGAAGTTGAGCCTAAGCCCTTTTATCCGCTAGGCAGTTAATCAAACAGCAGCTGCATCTTGAGAATGTGATGAAGAGAGTAATTAGAGGATGAGAGGATGACCCTGCTCCCGTCTTTGGCCCTAGGAAGGACTGCAGGCAGTGTCTGTAAAGCATGTGCATGCTCTGGCTGAACTACACACCAACTCACATCATCTTTATTAATACTGGCACTTAAAGCAACAGTGCACAAAGACTTGTTAAAAAGGTTGCTGCAAAAGCACATGCCACATCTCAGATCTAAAAATGTCCCATGCAAGGAATAGCAGAGTATGCCCAAGCCCTGGAGAGCCACTGCGGTGTGCCCCTGGGGGCAGAGGGATAGCTACACAAGGAGAGAAGTCCCCTCAGCCAGGTTAGCTGAGGGAGCTGAAAGCAGTGTCTTGGCTTCCAGGTTGGTTCAAGTTAGTGGCAGGTGGAGTCGCCTCATTCCTAGCACCACATATCCATCCTGCCATGCCTGGCAGTGAGGTGGAAAGCTGAAGAGCAGAAGGACCTGGCTGTCAGTGGAACTTGTACTTCCTGGCTGGTTTTAGACTGATGTAGGTTCTCTTCATCTCCTCGCTCTCAGGCTTCTTGATGTCTTTGTACCTCTCTCCTTTTGTACTCACCACCTGGTTATCAATATAGCGGATCAACTTCTTGGGAGCCTAGAGAGGAAAGATATTAGCACCAAGTGGATGGACAGCCACACTGCTAGAGAAAAGGAGGGGGCAAGCAAAAGCAGAGCTGCACTATGGGAGGTGAGTGGGTAGGCTGCTTTACAATTGTCTTGTCTTGGGAATCTTGGCCAAAACTGGGAAGGATGCTGTCTAATGGGAGGGAGCAAGAGCCACGGTAGTCAGAAAAGGTAAGAACTGATAGTCCCTGCAGCACCTTAGCTGAGCTAATCTTCCTTCTTTGACTGACAGGTTCTATGAACAGACCTGCCTGTGGCCTGTTCCGTTGTTTTTTTGGACTTGCAGCCTGTTTTTTTTAAACCTTGTATGGACATTCAAACTGCTGGTGAGCTGTGACTGGTCTGCTTACCTCTTTGGGTGGAGCTGGCCGATGCGTTTTCTGATCGTCTGCACTATCCACCATCATGTACCTGAAACACAAGAAGCACTTAGTGGGCACTGTAACATATACTGCCTGGGGCTACTCACAGCCTATGTCCCTACTCCCCAGGCTGGTCAGTGGCTGTGCAGCGTGTCCTATGTGCCTAGATTGCAGCTAGGAGAACTCTGGATGAAATGGGTAAGAAGTCATCCTTCTGGTCAGAATCTAGCAGGATTCTCCTGGAGTAGCATCCTTAGCTGTATGTGAAGGGTATTGAAAACTCAGGTGGTTGAGAATGCTGATAGCCACTGCAGAACTGAGAGGGGTACTGAGGTCTGGTGTGCTCTGCTTTGCTCCTTCTCAGTCCAAGTTATGGCAGCCAGATGAGACATAGGTGAGATTACAGGACCAATCTGTCTGCTTTTGCCCTGAATGATGGTGTTCCTTTCACATTCCTCCAACTATTTGACTGTGACACAATTCTGTGCTGGAAGCAACTTGATAAAAACATCACCTCATTTCCTATGTAACTGAAACATCAGGGTCCAAGCATTTGCTTGCTGTACTGCTGAGTTGCTACTCTGAGAGTTTGGTGCTGATTTAGCACAGCTGACCATGACTTCTCCCTCAGTAGTTAGTATAGTTGCTCTTGTGTATCTTCAGCTATGGCGATCTGCTTTCTGTACCTGTGCTTGAGTGATGTTTAAAGTACAGGATGTTGCCAAAACGTCATTAAAGTGAAGTTCTCAGAAACATAACAAGCAGCTGGTGCTTTTTTGTTCCCTTGCCTGTCACTCTGAAATGAGCCTGCATAGGAGATGGGCAAGGACAAGGATTAATACTTCTGCCTGGATGCTGTTCTGCCTTGCTTTACCTTTCCTAGCCCATTGACTGTTTATCCTGTCCCTGGGGAGAATGTAAAGTGGAAAAGATGTGGCTGGATAGATGTGTGGAAGCTGTATGCCTGCATGAGGATGCTCATGAAAGCTGAGATCTTAAAGCAGATCGATGAAACCACAGTGTGGGTTTTCCCACTGAGAATTAAATGCTTTTAGAAATGAATATAGGTAAACTAATCTAAAGCTACTTTGATTCCCAGGAAGTCCACAGGAGGAATTGAGAGGTTTCTTTAAATGCTTTGAATTCACACCTTCAGCAATTGAGATTTAATCTTCTCAGTGCTGTTGTACAGGCTCTCTTGAAGGTATCCTTAACCTTATTTGGACTGTCCAAGAATGGAGGTATAAATGAGTTACTACACGTCACCATGTGTTTTTTACCTGAGCTGCAGCGTGATGTTTGTGTCTTGAACCTTTAACCAGGACCTCAGCTAACAGCACTGTGACTTACACTTTATCTACAGAAGGCTGAAACCATGCATGCAGCTGTAGTAGTGCTGTGACCCAGCTGGTACAGGTAACGTGTTTCTGTGTCAGAGCTCTAAAAGAAACCAAACCTGTTCTGTTGTTTGGGTTTTGTGGCTTGTTTGTTTGTTGGGGTTTTTGTGTGTATTTGCTTGGATTTTTTGCTTTTTCTTTTCTTTACCCCAGCCGATGATTGTATTTGCGCTTAGATGTGTTCAGCTAATATCCACTCCTACTTCTTTAGAGACCTCACTGTTTCCCAAACTGCCACCTCTTCATTTATTTGGAGCAAAATAAGGGGTTCTTTGCTGCTGGGTACTTACTTCTGTAGGATGACCTGTTTTAGTTCCTCATGGTTGGGTGCTCTGCGAGGCCGTGCCAGTTCCTGGGAGGAGACAAGCTGGTGTGTGAATAGCACAACACAGGAGTGTACAGCTTACCCGCTAGCTCAGTGAGCCCAGCTGCTGGTGGAACACCCCAGCCCCTGTGGGAAAGGGGGTGCCAGCCACAGCTCCACTGGGGTCCTGGCTTGGTTGTGGGCACAGCTTAGATTTCTGCTTGTAGCAGACAGCTGTGGGACCTGTGTGTCCCTGAGCAGCTCTGCCCTGCTCCTTGGCCCACTGCCACCCAGGTCAGAGTACAGTACCTTCACACTCACACCTGCTGGGCCAATTTCCACCTTCTCCTCCACAATTAACTGCACTGCCTCTTCCAAGTTCCCCAAGGCCATGGCGAGAGCCTTCTCTGCCTGGCTCACAGTACAGGCCGGGAACATCTCCAGTAGCAGCTCCACCCCATCCTTCAAGTCAGCGCCTTCCTAGTTGGAGCAAGAGACAGAGGTAAGTTGGGGATGCAGTGAGGAGAAGGCTATTGAAAAGGGCCTCTGGTTTTTCAAGGTCAGGAAATTCAGCTTGCCCTTTGCTGAAAGCTCTCTCTCCTTACCAGCATTACTAAATCTGATTCCTGAAGCCAACAGGTGTGTTTGGAAAGACAGACCAACTCCTCTCACTGTCCTTTAATCTCCTCCCTCTGTATTTCAACTTGCTTTAAAGTAGGGCTACTGTGAACTGACTCATCTGTGTGGCCATGCTTAGGAGTGAGCTTTCTGGACCCTGTGGTGCGAATGTCTGACTCCTGCCCACCTTGTGAAGTTGTATGTACTTTGATTAGAAAGGAAAGGGCCTGCTAAACACTGACCTGAGCCTACACCAGGAGGAATCACCATAGCAGCATTTGCTAGAAGGCTGTGGACACAGAATGATTGTACTGCAGAGCAGGAACAGATCAGTACTGCAGAAACAGCAAGCAGGGCATTGGGGGAGGAAGGTGGGGTTGATGTGGAAGGTGCTGCAGTACCCGTAGCTGCTGTGGGATCTCTGAAGGCACTGGGACAGGCTCTCAGCCATTACTCTGGCTCACCCTTTCCAGCCACTGGAAATAATGAGCCAGA
Source organism: Corvus moneduloides (assembly GCF_009650955.1). Taxonomy (NCBI): domain Eukaryota; kingdom Metazoa; phylum Chordata; class Aves; order Passeriformes; family Corvidae; genus Corvus; species Corvus moneduloides. The sequence continues at coordinate 19,698,112 of NC_045483.1, read as the reverse complement.
GCATTGGCTCACAGTCTGTCAGCACATAATTTTCTGACAGTCTTGCTCGGCCATACGATGGAGAAGATCATGGACACAAGTGATGCTGTGTCACAGCCTATGCTGTGGTTCCTTCCAGAGCTGGAAAATGCCCTCAGGTGGTGCTGGTAGCCTAGTGCTGTGTGACTGTCCCCAGTGCTCCTGCTCCTCTGCGGGGTACTCATACCTGGGCCCCGGCTCCGTCTGTTAGAGTGCACAGTCTTTCCCCGTTGCAGACTCCAGCTCCAGGCTCCTGGCCCTTGGTGAGGTCTTCAGAGGGCGCTTCACTCCTGCTTTCCACAGCCTTTTGGCCAAGTTTTTCTTAAAGACACAGTGATATCTCCTGAGGAACAGTCCCACTAAGGCTAGAGCTCTGTGCTTTCTGTTGGCATTAGATTGCTAGCGCATTGTGTGCCAAAGCAAATCTCTCCTTAAGTGACAAGACTTGGAAGCACTACTGTTTCTCCTGCCCTCAGCAGGGATAGCTGTAGCTCTGCTCCCACTGATCTGCAGGAAGCCAGTGCTAGCATATGCTGGAGTGCCTGAGTTCTGCATTTCCAGGCTGTACAGGGTATGGGCTGCTTGCAAATTCAATTCTACTTTTCAATTCTTGGTCCGCTAGTGCTTCGGTTGTGGATATTTCCATTTCTAAGAATTCCCTGGTATTTGCTCTATCTTTGAACTAAGGTGTAATTTTGATTTTAAACTTAGGAATACACTAGGGTAGTCCCCAAGCTGCATGCAAGCCAGCACATCCTGTGATCAGGTTACTCTGATGCATCTCTTTTTTTACAGGCTCTTTTTCTCATTGTAGGAAGAACCATTCCACTTTTATTCTGTACTAAGACTGGGATGGTGCTTTCTTTCCACATTCTGGCTACATCAGGATCCTCAAAGGGTAGGATGCAGGGGAGCAGAGCAGAGCAGTAGATTTTGTCAAGTTCAAGAAAGCAGCAGGTAAGATAAAAGACAGGACTGTCTATTCTACTGTGCAGCCTTCTGGCAAGACAGCAGTGATGTTGCTAGACCAGCAAAATTCAGACTGGTTATGTCCTGGAAGGTTTAATATCCAGGCACTTCAGCCTGTCTGTTCTTTAGTGGAAAGTACCCATGGGGTTGATTGATACAGCAATCCAGCTGGTCTGTGAATGCTGAGGTTAGAAAAGGCCATTGGCACAGTGTAGTCTTCCATAGTCCTGCATAGTGCAGGTCAGAGCACATCACGGATTTTGCATCTGTGCCAGGGTTCATGGATGAACAGGAAGTGAGTTTTGAGGATGCCCAAAGTCTAAATGTGATACATGTAGTCAGCTGGATACTCTATTTGATGATGCACCCGAGCAAGGCTGCCCAGTGGTAGTGCCACATAGGCAGATGGCTATCAGAGGCAGGCAGAAATCCTCGCTTTCAGAATTAACCTACGGCAGAATTTCAACAAGCAGCCCTGAATTGGGTATTTCTTTCTTATTACTCTGGATTTGATCTCAATAGAGATATTTGGAGAATTGATCAAGTGTTTTTCACTCCAGTACATCTTGGACAGTATTCCATGACTCCAACCTCCCATCTGTTGATATGAAAAACCTGACTGAACGTTCAAAATAAAAACCCCAAACCTGTCAATCAGTTCAGGCTACCTTATGAGTTCCTAACTGTAGCAAACAAGTTTGTATTTTATTCTGTGACATTGTTCAACTCCAAATATTAAGACTAAAAGCATGTACAGATCTTGTGCTGAAATTGTTTGTGTAACTCACCTTTGTTTCGAGCTTCACCAAGCCTTTCTGAGAGGGAGAACATCATTTCACAAACATCCCCACTGCAAGAGACAGAAGCTGTATAATTAGCTTGAGGAATAAAAGCACTAGCCTATCCTACTTGGATACCATTTTACAGAAAGATAAGGCTTGATGGGAAGTCCAGTAAAATCAACTGGTATTTCAGATGGCCAAGGACCTACCTGCAAACTATATTAGGATTTGCATCTGTGCATTCAGGCAAAGAGTGACTTATCATGATGGCTCAGGTTTGGTACTAATACATCTTTAACTGGGTATAACAAAAGAATTTGTAGTACTGAGGGGCTTGGGGCCAGGCCCCCAGAGTGTGGCATGCACATATAAACCAGTAACAATCACATACCTGTGGATTTCTGCAAAACCAGGGATATATGCCTCCATCATTTCCACAAAGGTATCCATGTCAAAAGTCTCTTCAGAGGACTCTGGTGAGCCCAGCTCTTCCAGGACACCCGTGATATAAGAGAAGAAAACATCATCCATCCCACTGGAGACAAAGAGAACACAAGCAGCAGGGTGAACAGGCCCATTTTTTCCTTTCTCTCCATCCCCATTCTGCCTAACCTTGTGTCTAATACAGCAGCAGAAGGACCTATGTGAACTGTATGTTATGAGGAGATACCACCTGTGAGGCCAAGTCGCAGGTGGTCAGTGGTTGAGAGGGAAGCATTAACAGATAAATAGTGCATGTGGTCCTGCTTCCTGGGCAGCACTGAATGAAAGCCCCAGCTTGTGTTCCAGAGGCTGTGCTCCTGTGGGTGCTTCAGCTGAGCTAACCAAAATATTCCAAGTACCTTAGCTGTTCTACATTGACTGGTGTTTCAGGTGAGGTCATCATATTTTGTTAAGTTACACTTTCTATGGGATGCAGTGTTCTCTGCTTGCTGCTCTCCACGCTTGTGTCACTGCTGCCACCAGCTGCAAAACCAGCTGCTGTGTTCCAGCCTCAAGGTGGCTGTATCTCTGCATGCAGGCAGAGTTCAAAATGGGGAGAGGCCTGACATAGATTATCCTGCTCAGAAAGCCATGTGGGAGCACTGTGGAATGAAGGAAATCCCATATTCTAATGTGTATTACTGGACAGGAAATTAATCATCTTAGTCATCAAAGAAATGACATTGCTAGATTGCAATGCTAAACGATAGTTTTCCAGCATTCCCATCAGAGCCTGAGCAAATTACCTGCATCCTGGATCTGACTTAAAGGAGAGCAAGACAAAGTACAGGCAAAGTACAGAATTCAGTATAATGCACAGAGTGACAATGCAGAGTTCAAGCTGGAACAAAGATACTGGATCTGCCTATCTCAACATACCTGAGATCTGCTGCAGGGACGTGGGACTGGATGAAGCGCGTCAGTGTGTCTTGAATGATTCTTTCAAGCTCCATGTCTCTTTAAACCTTTTTCTTTAAAAAAAAAGAAGGAAAAAGAAAACTCCATGTAATTTCAATAAAATCAAAATGCAGGTATGGTATAGGTAAGTGTGCTCTTCCCATGAGAACTATTCACAAACTCCTCCAATGTCTTGTCATCTCCGGGTAACAGCGGGCAAAGATATCCATAAAAAGCTGCAGTATGAGGATCCACTGGAAAAGGGAGCCCAGTATCTTGGGCCCTTCCTGACTCTGTTCATGCTGTCAGTATGCAGCTGTACCGTACATTTAAAATGTCCCCTCTCAGAAGCAAAGCTGTAAATTCAGATGTGTCCAGCTGCAGGACTGCAGGGACACCTTCTGAGCTGGAAGACTGTGCTGTCCAGTGAGGAAGAAATGGGTAGTGGGCTTGTACACTCAGTGCAGAAAGGGGTGGACCTTCCAGCTAAGAGCATATGCAGTGATGCTTGGATTCGACTCAGGAATGAGTGGGAGGAAGGGTAATGTCTCCTAAAGAAAGGACATCCTAGAGCATATTTTACAGGGACATACCAAGCAGGGCACAGACAAGTAGTCTGCCAGCCAAAATATCAAAGGTCTCCAGGTCAGGCATGGGCTGCCAGTGGAATCCTGCCCAAACAGCAGCCTGTTGTTGTGCTCAGTAAAGGAGCCATTCTACAGTTGATACAGCTGCAACAAGGGGCACTTGATAACCCAAAACTCAGGGGAGTCCTAAGAATCACAGAGCTCCTACAGAAGCAGTGGCAGAAAGGGGCTACCCACAGCCCTGCTTCAGCTATCGGTACTGAGCCTGGACTGAATGGAGTGGAAAAAAAGCTGTTTCTTAACCATTCCTTCCCCTTGGGGTCTACAGAGCTGCTGGGCGGACAAATTTGTGGTATAAGCACCAAGTTCTTCCCAGGAAGGAAACCAACCTTGCATTCAGAGAAATTGGTATCGTCATTGGCCAGAGAGGTTCCAAGGGTCATCGTGCTCCCATCAGTGCAGCTCTCTCATTTCAACTACACTAGGACCTGACCAGGCCTGTTTGACACAGAACTCATGGACCACTCATATAGGTTGCTGACAATTCTAATTTCCCATGGGAATCAGAAAGGTTTGGTATTTCCCTAGATTAGCTTCCCTAGATGAGCAGCTAGCAGGATATAAACAAAACCACTGCATGACACAGCCAAGTTTAGAATTACAGAACTTGGGACATCAAAACGCCTTATGTATTATACCTTCAAATGCTACACTTTTTCTAGTGATGACCTACAATAGTTAAGGGGAGATTCACTAGAAGAGCTTATGCTATGTGCTCAGTTTTGTGTGAGAGTGATTTACAATGCACAAAATTATCTACAACCCAGAGGCAGGAGAAATCACTCTCCTGAGAGCTCAATTTTCCTGAAAAGGTGTTACCTGGCTTCTAAACTCCCGGTCATAATTGCAACATGGATTTTAAGATCACTTCACTAGTTGTCACTGGTTCAAATAGATCTGTGAAAGTCTTTCTGCATTTCCTGTTGTTGCAATGTGGGTTCTGTGTAACATGTTGCACAGGATTTATTTTTAAAAGCATATGATGAAATGATACTCCTATTGCTCTGCTCACAGCTACAGCCTCACAGTTTTGCACTGTCAGAACACAAGACCTTCAGCTCTTGGAAATCCTCGTAACTTTTCTGACAAACCCTGGTCTTTGAACACTGGGGTTTATTATTAAAGAGTGAGAAGTGGAGCACTGTATGTCATCTCATTAAGGCAGGCTTAGTTTAAAATACCAGGAGTGCTTACTTGATCCACATAACATCACATGGCACATGTATTTCCTCACCTCAGGCAGAGAAAAGTGGTATCAGTTCTCAAACTGTGAATGTGAAAATTATTCATTTGCTGTATTAGATACTTTGGCCAGCATCTCAACAGGGTGTCCCACCTTACTGTCAGTGTTGAGAACCCAGCAATCTCAGCAATCTCCATCCCCTTGCATTCTCCTTCCCAACGCATTAATGTCAAATTTAGTTTGTTGGTTTTGTTGGGTTTTTTTTGTAAAACAAATATAGAAATAATATCCCTCTAAAAGTACCATTGTCCTTGTCGTGTATGAAATAGCTACTTATGCTATATTGAATAAAAGTTGGTATGAATCTCTCTTCCTCAAAAAAAAAAAAAAGGGGGCGAGAATCTGAACTGTTTGCATACAACTAGATTGTTTTGGAAGGCTCTTTTAACTCCAACTTCAGTAATCATTCTCAAATGGTCAATGTGATGGAATGGGAATGACTGTGAGCCTTGGACTTTTTATTAACAAGATAGATCTGAGCAATTTAGAAAATATTTCTGAGCTAAGGAACTGCCATTTGGATGTATATCAACTTTTATGGGATCATAAATTTGACTAGAGGTTTCTGCAAGTGGAGGAGGTGGGTGTTGTATCCTTGGATGTTTCTCAGAACAGGTTAGAGAAAGTTTAGGTAAATCTGATCTGGCTGAGGGATTGATTAAAGGTTCATTTAGCTCAAGTGTCAGTGATTATTTTTATGTGAGTGAGTAATGGGACAGGGATGGTTCACTGAGCTCTCTCTGAAATTTTTTTCTGAAAAAGCAAAGAGTATGTCTTATGCTGCTCGGTGTGTCTGCGCTTGGGAAGTGCATTTATGTGGGATATAAGGCCCTCTCAGTGCAGCCTGTGACATACAGGCTCAGAGGAAACTTCTCAAAAGACATATATGCAGGGCAAAGAGTGAGCTGTGGCTATACTCCACTGAACTACTTTGGTGGCTTAAAAGAAAACTTTCCAAGCTAAGAGACACTTCACAGACAATTTCAGTGCTTCTATTTTTTGTTTTTCTTACTAAGGAAGTCCCTGAAAGGGCTTTCACAGTGTGGTTGCTATGGGAAAGCAGGCTGAGGTCACTGTGTGTGTTAACACAATTAACTGCTTAATGCTCTAAAATTGAAATAAGACTTGTTTATAGCTTAGTCCCAGTAAATTACAGTAATAGAAGATAGTAATGCCAGTAGCCAGACTCTGCCCTCCCCTCTAGATCTACACTGGAAAGCTGCACTTGGGTACTCTCCTGACACAGGGCCCTTACCAGAGCAGATGTGTCACCTGTGCGAGGTCTTCGGCTCACGGCCAGTGCTTATGAAGTCACTTCAGTGCCTGCAGAGGAGTCGACAGTCCATCCTATGACTGCCAGGCCCAAGCAAGGAATGAGGGAGCCCCTTTATGGGAAAGGAAAGCTGCATTAGCTGAAGCAGGAGCACAAGAGAATCATTCTGTATACTGATGTCTTTATGCTTTATGTTACTTGTGACCATTTCCCCTAATGCAGATGATACAGCCTTATTCTTTGGAATAAAATGTACTTTGTGAAAGGATAGCATGGTTGTGAGAACAGTGTACCTGCCAACGCTCAAATTCACTGTGATGTGATGTTTTTCAACATCCACAGTACATGTAGCAAGGTCAGCAGTGGTCCCTGCACATCACCAACGTATTCCAAAAGCACTGGTGGCCTCATCGCCATGGCCAAGCAGAAGTTGTTTCTCGAGGCTTTAAGGAGACCGGCGGGCGAGCGCTGTGTGTCCCTGCTGCGCAGGTCGCCAGGGCCGGAGCTCCACGGGGGAGCGGCAACACCGGCTGGGCAGCCCCGGGGCGGCTTTCACTGCTCTCGGGCTGCTCCCCGCCATCCCGCCCTGCGGGCCAGGCTTCCCTCGCCGGGGCTCGACAGCGAGGCCGCAGAGAGCCCGAAACACGCGGGGCACGGGCCGGATCCCCCCCGCCGTGCCGCCCGCACCGCGGGTCGATCCCCGCACCGCAAAGGCTGCGCGTTACCCTGCCCGGCCCCTTGGCCCGTCTCCCGCCCCCCGCGCTGCGGACCCCGGAGGAGAGCCCCACTCCCGGTTTCCCCCGGCTCCCCGGCGCTGTGTCCCTTGTCCCGTATCCCGTGCCCCCATCCCGTGTCCCGCGTCCCCGCGGGCGGGGCGGTAACGGGCGCGCGCCGCCGCCGGCGGGGGGGGTTAGCGGTCACCTGATCGCCCGCGCGCCCCCGCCGCGCCGTCCTCCCTCCGCGCGGGGCCCGCGCAGCGCGCTCGAACGCGTCACGTGGCCGCGCCCGCCGCCAGCCGCCGGGGCGCGCGCGGCAGGGCAGGGCCGGCAGGGCAGGGCAGGGCAGGGCGGCTGCGCGCTGCCGCTCCCCGCGCCGCCATCTTCCGTGTGGGCAGCAGCCCGGGCAGGCGCGGCGCGGCGCGGGGCGGGGCTGCAGCGTCTGGGGCGGGCTGGGGACGCGGTGGTGCTTGGTGGAGTCACCCCGGGAGAGGCTCCCCGGAACTTTCATCTCTGCCGAGTGCGAGAGATGCGTTCCCTGATGAAAGTAGCGCGCTTTCAAGTGTTTGGGCCAAGCTGCCCTGCTCGTTGGGCCGCCCGCGTGCAGTCCCCTGGCGAAAGAGCCACTCCGCTACATGCAGGCTCGACAAGCTGCTCTGTAATCCTTCATTCTGCCAGTTTGGAGGATTGCTATGTGTCTAGGGCAGCCTCAGGCCGTTCAAGAATCCCAGAATCAGCTGGGTTGGAAAAGACCTCTGAGATCACCGAGTCCAACATGTGACCGAGCACCAACCTGAGAAGGCAGCGGAGCGGGATGGGGGGTGCAGGAGCAGAGCGGGATAGGGGCAGGAGCAGAGCGGGATGGGGGCAGGAGCAGAGCGGGATGCGGGGGCAGGAGCAGAGCGGGATGGGGGCAGGAGCAGAGCGGGATGCGGGGGCAGGAGCAGAGCGGGATGGGGGCAGGAGCAGAGCGGGATGGGGGCAGGAGCAGAGCGGGATGCGGGGGCAGGAGCAGAGCGGGATGGGGGGGCAGGAGCAGAGCGGGATGGGGGCAGGAGCAGAGCGGGATGCGGGGGCAGGAGCAGAGCGGGATGCGGGGGCAGGAGCAGAGCGGGATGGGGGGGCAGGAGCAGAGCGGGATGGGGGCAGAAGCAGAGCGGGATGGGGGGTGCAGGAGCAGAGCGGGATGGGGGGGCAGGAGCAGAGCGGGATGCGGGGCAGGAGCAGAGCGGGATGGGGGGGGCAGGAGCAGAGCGGGATGGGGGGGGCAGGAGCAGAGCGGGATGCGGGGCAGGAGCAGAGCGGGATGGGGGGTGCAGGAGCAGAGCGGGATGGGGGGGGCAGGAGCAGAGCGGGATGCGGGGGCAGGAGCAGAGCGGGATGGGGGCAGAAGCAGAGCGGGATGGGGGGGGCAGGAGCAGAGCGGGATGCGGGGGCAGGAGCAGAGCGGGATGGGGGGGCAGGAGCAGAGCGGGATGGGGGGCAGGAGCAGAGCGGGATGGGGGGGCAGGAGCAGAGCGGGATGGGGGCAGAAGCAGAGCGGGATGGGGGCAGAAGCAGAGCGGGATGGGGGGTGCAGGAGCAGAGCGGGATGCGGGGAGGAGCAGAGCGGGATGGGGGGCAGGAGCAGAGCGGGATAGGGGTGCAGGAGCAGAGCGGGATGGGGGGGGCAGGAGCAGAGCGGGATGCGGGGCAGGAGCAGAGCGGGATGCAGGGCAGGAGCAGAGCGGGATGCAGGGCAGGAGTAGAGCGGGATGCGGGGAGGAGCAGAGCGGGATGGGGGGGCAGGAGCAGAGCGGGATGCAGGGCAGGAGTAGAGCGGGATGCGGGGAGGAGCAGAGCGGGATGCAGGGCAGGAGTGCAGCTCTTTCCCTGCGCGCTGGCTGCTCTCGCCCGTCCCGTCAGGTGAGCTGCTCGCTACTTTGCCTGGTCGGACAACACAGTGCTTCCTGGAGAACCTTTGGAGAGCTAACTCTGTTATGCCAGGTGCTTCTTCAGAAAAATCCCAAAGCAGCAAGGCATAGTTGTTCTCCGACTCATGCTCCTCAGTCATGTGTTACTAAATACCAAGCGAATGAGCCTGATTCTGCCTTTGGCAATACAAAAAAAAATCCAGAGTAATGCCAGCTGGGTAGGGAACATCACACTCCAGTGTTGCTAAGAACAGAGTCTCTTAGTTTCCATTGTTTACTTCTCTTGAAATGTACATACATTCCTCCATTGACACTATATGAATATATGTCATTGCAGGAGTATTCACTGCCTTTCATTTCTTCTGCCTTTGGCTGTTTTTTGCTGCACTTATCCATACATTAACCAGAAGAAATCAACTGTGCTGCATTATCTTTCCTTCAATCTGTGTTTTTTCTTAGTTTGGTAAATAGATTGAAATCCTCTACCAAGCCTGCTATTTCTAGGTTTCAAATTGTGTGACCCATTGTGTGAAGAACATGCTGAGAATGCAGCTGCTTCTGGGACAGGCTTCATCACAGTGAAGTGGAAGGGGAATTTTTTAAGAAAATGAAGTAGCACATGTAAAGCCCTTAGAAATTAACAATCTTTAAAGCTATGACAAACAATTGCAGTCACCTTGTTTGACCTAACTTCCCTCATCAATTCTTGACTGAATTAGAGCAGACATTCCTAAACTACTTTATGTTAAGAGGTTCTACCAGCTTTTTCCACTGGTAGTTCATGGCATCCTATTCATCAGCAGAATTTAAGGATTTGTTTAGCCTCAGTCTGCTTTGTAGTTTCCTTGGCTTGCTTGGAAACCTTGAGGCCCATAAGAAATTTTGAGAAGCTCTCAGATACTGTCAGTTCAGACAATTTTTAAATTCTTACAAATCCTATGATTTTTGTATCACAAATTTCAAAACAACAACAGACTGGACCTCTGTTGTTTTTTTCTAGTACCAAAACTTTGAAGGTTACCATCAGCCAGGATGATGGTGGGAGGAGAAAACCACAGTGGACTTTGAAGCAGAGGTCTGAGAAAATCTAAGTTAAAATACTACTGAAGTTCTCCTATAACTATTTAAACTTCTTAGTTGTGTACATTGAGTACACTAGAAAGTAGTGGCTTCTTTTAGATTACTTTGCTGCAATTTGATATTTCACTTTCCCACCTTACTCTAAAGCAAACTGGTGTAAGAGGGTGGGATTTTTAAAATTACATTAACGGAAGCGGTCCAGTCTTGCAGTACTGGTAATAGATACCAGAAAAAATATGGCATCTAATAGCTCCCCAATTTGAAGTTACATTCAGAGAGGTTTGACCTAAAGCTCAACAAAACCTCCACAGGGATTCCCTATACAAACACACAAAATACACCCTTCATTGAGAGTCCAGGCAGAAAGAAACGACAGCACCGGAAATTGTTCTTGGAGAACCCTTCTACTTGTCAGTCACAGGCTGTTGCAAACCAGAAAGGTTAACACACCATCTAATTATTTGATAGGATTCATATTCCTTCACAAATGTGATGAATAATGCAAGTATGTTGAATCAAGCCAGAGGAAAATTGTTTCTTCTCCAGCCTATTATTAACTCCTTGTGGTATAATGTACTTGAAACCATAGAATAATTTGGGCGAGAAGGGACCTTAAAGATCAGCTCCCCGCTATGGGCAGGGATGCCACCCAAAATGAGTTTGTTCTATAACATTTTAATGTGTGGGTAGATGATTCTTGTATGTGAGAAATTTTAACCATCACATGTGCTTCACTTTATATTTGACTTGAAATTAGAGAACAAAAAAGTACCCCTTCCACCTGGTTTTGCCCCCTGCTTAGTCCAGTTAGTGTTCCCTACAATGGGTATTATGCTGTTTTTGTATCCTCTAGCTTTGAAGAGCTCTGGTGATGGGGCTTAATCTGAAGCAAGGCACACATTACTGGGATGTGTTTCCTGATATTTAGGCTTTATTTCCCATTGGTTTTAGTTAATCTTGTCACATGTTCATGTGTGTCCTTGAGACTGCTTAAAATACTTTCCTGTTGCTAAGCCTAGAATATCACTACACAGCTTTAAGTTTTGTCCACTGCTTTTATTTTTAATAACCCAAACTGCATTTTAATTGTGATTTATAGTCAATCCTCTACAGACCCTCATTTTTGCAATTTAGAGAAAGGGTGTTTTGAGACCAGAGTAATTTTTTTTTTTTTTAAGTAGCAATGGGTGTTCAACCTCAGAGCTCTACAAAAATTTAAACAACTTATGAACATCCCTTTGAGAGCGCCCCCGGCTCCCAGATTTTCTGCTGCAGCGAAAGGAGATTGCAGTTTTCCAGTCCCAAATTCCCAGGATTCGGGGGAGCGCGGCTTTCCAGGGCAGCGAGCGGGACGGGGGCCCGGCGCCCTCTGCGGGGCGCGCCGTGGAACGTCGGGCGTTCCTCTGGAAGCGCTGTTGCCGCATTCCCGAGCGTCCTGCGCGGTTGATTACGAACGTGCTTATTTTGGCATTCCAAACGATGTTTCCTTCGGTTGATCCCGGGAAAATTCATGTTGCAATTTCAGAGTCTGACAGGTAGAGTAACCTGCATCTCTAGGTTACAATTAGGTTTATTAGAGCCTATTTATCTTTTCCCTCTCTTGGTAACATGGAGTTCTACTTGAGTATTTCCTTGGTTTTTTTGCCACTCTTTGCCTCCTCTTATGTACATCTTGTCGTAATTACAAAGGTCTTGTCGTCAAATAAGAGACAATTCTGTGGTTGTGCATGACAAATGAATCTGTTTCATTCCTGTATTGTGACTTAACTTTCTAGTGTTAACAGGTATGAAAACCTTTTTTTTTTTTTTTTTTTGTGACAGCAAAAGAGCTTATCTAAAAATAAACAGCAGAGTATATGAATAATAAGTAAATGAATAATTTGTCATCTTTCTGTCAGGGAACTCACTGTGCTTTCCATTTGTCTTACTGTTTTATATACAGTAGGCTGGAGCACATAGTCATGACGTGCATTTCCAAAAGTCTCAGTATGAGTCTGTGGCAGAGACAGAGAAGGAATCAGGAATTTGTGTTCACTGACTCATCCAGTTAGAAGTATGCTACTTATGGGCATTTTTGAAGATCTGAAAAAATAAACTAATCAGTGAACAAAGGGGCTTTTTCCATCTCTGAGTACAATACACTGAGCAAAGGTAGTCTGTAACAGGCTGGGGTGTCTGCAGCTGCTCCGATTTGGCCAACTCTAAAGGAGCAGTAAGAAGATGATATTGAGGAGCACGGAAGAGGCTTTTCATCTGCAAAAGGCTATTGATGCTCTTATATAGGATGGTGATGTCCTTAAGCCAGTGGAAAAAGTAACTCTGAAGCTGGTGATATTATAGCAAATAACTTCCCAGCTGACAGTGTCAGATGGTCTCACGGCTGGGAGGAGCTTTTAGACTACCAGGTATTGGGACATGCTGTCCTCTTGCAGATCTTGTAAGTGCTGTGTGCTCTATGGTGGACAACTCTTCCATCTTCTTGTAGGCGCTACTAGTTAAGAGTTCGGTAGTAGGCTGGGTCTTAGTCATTGTGTACAGCTCACACTTCTTTTCTGGCAAGTGTGATAAAGGGCTTTCTCAGTACTTATCTCTGGCCTTGATCAACAGTCTGCTACCAAAGGATGTTGTGTTGTTCTGAAGAAACTGACATTTGTGGCATCAATACTGCTGTGATTCCTTGCATTTTGCCTGTGAATGCAAAAAAGAACTTTCTTACCCAGAATACTTCTCAGCAATGTGCCAAAGTAGATATTGGACAGTTTGCCAGGTGAAAGCCAAACTCTTTGAAATTTAATTTATTGGAAGCTTGTTAGTTTGTCATGCATATTATCGACAAAAGTATTGACAGGGTCTGTTCTTCTGTTGCATTCATATGTGAAAGTAATTTTTGTCTTCTATTTTTTGTAGCAGCTAATTCAGCCAGAATTCAAGTGTGAAGGCTTTTCCTAATTTAGAGGAATTTTAAGAACTGGAAAATTATGCTACATAACTAGCTATATTTGAACACGTCTCTGAATTTACATAATAAATGCCTGACTTTTGCAGTTAGCAGAACTAAAATATGGAGAGGATCAGAACACGATTTAAGCACTCTGCTGTCTTACTGCTGTCTCTAATTTCTTTTGTTCAGATGTGTTTCTTTTGTTCAGATGTAATGGGAAAAAAAATCTAACTATTTCAGTACTGGAAATAGCTCAGGACACAGTCTTTGATCCACACCTCCCTCTGTCCTTAGGTATTATCCTCATTTCACAGATGGACAAAGTAAGGCAAGCAACATGTGGTTTTTTCTTAAAGCACTTGGAGATCTGCAACTGAAAAGCATATGAAAAAGCTACACACTTCTTATACAGTTATGTAGCTTTTCTTTAACTTATCCAGCTACTTCATCTCAGGCAAACAGAGAAAAGGAAACATTCCACTGGGATAATGTACCTGCCTGCAGAGCATTCTGATTAAATTATACACCATAAAATTATACTTGAGTAGGTCATGTAGTAAAAATAATAGTAATAACAATAATAATAATAACAATAATAATAATAACAATAATAATAATAATAAATAGGATGCTGCCTACAAGAGTTCCCTCAAGAGCTCCAGGTAATTTGTGTTTTTTTTTTTTTTAATTCTGATAGCCGTTATTTCTGATATACGGGAAATACTCCCTGAAAGTGCATTCAGTTCCTTGTCTTCTTTTGATGTCCTGCTGTTGGAGAGTTCTGCATTTTAGTTTTGACTGGCATATAAAAGGAGAAGAAAAATGAGTTTGAAAAATTAGGATTAGAAGATAAATTTGTTGAGAGCAGCAGTGAGCAAACTGCAGTCGTTACCCGAGAACAGGCATGGTCTTTGAAGAAAGGCTTAGTAATTTCAAGTAGATTTCCATAGGTACGTATTTGTAAAACCACCGTACCAGGTGTGCAGTGGAGGGTGAATGTTGTTAAATAGAACTTGCCAAATTCTAGTTTGGGCTGTATAGAAATTATCCCCTTCATACAGCACAGTCTGGATAACCAGAAGGATAAGTTTATTCCCTTTCTTATTTTAATGTACTGTTGATTGCCTCCCGTGGCATCAACTAACCCTGCAGTGTATGAGAGAAGCACACTCATTTCATTTGAGGTAGCCCAGTGACTTCGCTTGTTGTCCAAGACCAAGTCCTTGCCCCGGTGTTTGGGAGAGCGCGGCGGAGCAGGGGAGGGGCGCCGGGGGGCTGGCGAGGAGCAGTGCGGCAGCCGAGCACTAGATGCCACTCTGAGGCCACAGTAGGAGCTTGGCAACTGTAGTATCCCTGCACAGAAAGCTGGGAACGAGAGCTCTCGGAAAGCCCCGTGTGGGAGGGAGACAGGCCGACCTCCTTGCATACCCCTCCGATGACGCTCAGAGAACAAACAGCGAAAAGGTGAATCAGGGGCCACCGGTGGTGCGTTCGGGCCCCATGTGAATCAGGGCCAACAGCAGGTGCTTCGGATGGGAACTAAACCTCCACCCAGAGCTAGCAAATAATCTCCCGACTTCAATGGCTTTGTGCACAGGTGTCCCCACTTCTGACCTATTAGCCAGATGGGCTCAAAAGGAAGGAGGAAGAGCAAGGTGAAAGGGCAGTTATAGCTCGCTGGATGGAATTTCTTGAGAGTTTAAGGATGCTCTGAAGACCCGTGGCTCTTATAGTGTTTCTGCTGGTACAGTTGCCCTACAGGTAGGTCTATAAAAGTCTGTGATCAATAGAAATACAGTTAACAGCCCCCTCCTTCACCATTCCCATACATGTTCTAAACATTGCAGCATTGTGCTGAGAACCAGGCATCAAAACTGTCTATAATCTGACTAAACTAATAATGGGCATGAGTCACAAACCTCAGCGTGGGTTTTGTGCAGCTCAGAAAATGCAGGAGTATCTGAAGAAAGGTTTGGCTTGTTGTCAGGATAAAGGCTAGTTGTGCAATTTGGATTCAGATCAAGGCTGAAATGTGGAATGAAGTTTTGATGGGGCAGCATCTTTTCTGGGAAGTCAGTCTGCTTTACTGAACAACTTGAAAGCAAACACTTTTTGTGAGTGACCCATACAATACATCTAAAAAGTACTCTCTGTTCATGCAATGTAACATTAGCAAACCAAACATATTGCTTCAAAGTACTGAAGAAGTTGTGAACTACTAAAAGGGCAGTGAAACAGAGAAACATTTATCTATTTCTTTGTGTGTGGAAGGATTTACCAATGAACCATCATAGTTTTGAGTGAACTATGTGGCTTGTAGTCCTCAGCCTTGAGGATGAATACATGTCAATCTGGAGGAAACAGGAAGGGATGAATCCTGGTAAAAATCCTGGTCACTGATGCGTATTATTTCTCTTCAATTACTTGGTATTCCTACATAATCAGGAATAGTGTGAAATGCATTGCTAAGTGAGTTATGTTAGTCTCAAATAGCAGGCTTATAGAGAAAATAAGATTTTTCACTGCTATTAGCTACAGGAATGTTTTAGGTAGAGATGGTGGAGGTACATGTCTCACAGCTGAGTTTTTTTTGGAGTGCCAACTTCCTAGGAACACTAGCATTGCTTTTGTGGCCTGTACTTGACTGCAACCTCCCCATGTGAACTGTGATTGGATCCAACCTTGTTGTGGTAGAGATGTGTGTGAGTTTGACCTTTACAGAGTTAAGTACTCAAAAATAACTTCTCTTGGCAAAGTGCAAGTATAATGCATTGTCTGGCTGTCTCATTCTCTACGCCAATTGGTCTGTACAAAGAATAAAAAGATATTTACTGTAACAGGTTTTTAAGTTAGCTCAAATGGTAGAGGATTGTATTTTTGGTGCTCAAGTTCCTGTACTTGCTCTTTGCTGTCCAGTTTAAACATCTGTTACACTGGGATCATAAATCCTACTAGTGAAACATAGCCAGCATGCCCTAGAAATTGAGTGGCACTTCAGCAGCCAGTTTCTAGTAAAAAGTATCAGAAAGAAACATTTTGTCTTTCCTGCTACCACCTATCTTCTGGAAAAATTACCTTCTGGAAGACTGATTGTTCAGTAATGTACAGAAAGCCCATATGAATTCCTTCTGTTTATCTATGAGTATGTGAAGGTGTATTGTCCTGTGGTTGTCCAAGTCCACTGAGTAATCCATCTGGGGTCCCTTAGATGTGTGACTAAAGCCTGGATACTTACATAAAGTAGAATGTTGGGTCAGTTTCTCTTTTCTGTAACTTGAGTTTAAATGTAGAAATGACTACCTTGAAGTAGAGCAGTCTCAGGTACTAAGGAAGGAGTTTGTCTTTTGCATGTGAACTACACAACCATTACACACACACACACACTTTTATCCATGAAGCCACCCAAGTCCTAACCTGGAATTTCAAGGTTCTCTGTCGGCAACATCCATCTTCCGCACCCTCCTCTTATTAGCATTGATCTACAGGGGAAATAGAGAACACGGCTGTGTTATTATATACCCGACTGCAATTTCTGCTCTAGTGATTGAGTGTACATACAGAATTTTTGAAACATGGTCATTCTAACTTACTTTGTCTTCCTGTCAATAGCGTGGCACTTGTCCAAATTATGGATCGATATCAGCTGATCTTTTTATGTTAAACTGTAATGAAGTTGCCTCTCTTACTGGAGATGTGGTCTTGCTTCAGGCAATGCTTTTAACTGAGAACTTTTGGAATGGAAATGGGGGAGAAGGGAAATAGAAGCAGAGGAATGAGCAAACCCAGACTGGAGAGTAACAGCATTCCTTCCTCTTTTTGAAAGAGGTAGGAGTTGGGTAAGAGGAGGACTTCGATATGAGGAGAGCTAGCTTGTTAGGATTTGTACTAGTATGGGTAAGAACTGTCAGCCTCTACTCTCTTCAAAGTACTGTCAAAAAGCCAGTGGTGGACACTGGGAATGAAAGCCTGGCTCTCTTGAAATTTCATGCAACATTACCTTTAATTTCTATTTTTTTTCTATTTCATAAAGTTTGTGAAATCAAATGATTGAAAGAAGAGGAACAATGGAATGAGGCAAGGAGTGGGGAATGAGAGATGTAAAAGGGGATATTAGATCAGCCATATTTTCCCTTGTGGTCAGGATGAGATCGTCTCTACAGTGACTTCTCCAGGTCATTATCTAGCTCGGAAGAGTTTCAGGGTATCAGCGTTATGTCATAGCTGCAGCAAAGAGCAGCTGACTGCCTTTAATTTCGTAGGCATTCACTGAAACTCTTCAGAGTGCCCCTGCTTTTACTTTTATCTTATTTCACTTTAATGGACAAAATGTAGAGAGTAACTTTTTCTATCCCATTTGTAGGGTAGAGGGTTTGTGGAAGAAAGGTGTTGTGTCTGGCTTTTGGAAAAAGATTCTATGAGGTACTATATTAAGTTTACTTCGTCAGGGAAGAACAATGAAGAAGGGAACTTAGTGGATTTGGAGCTGGTAGTCAGTGGCTGAAGCTGACAGACACTTTCCTTTCTCAGACCAAAGTGATGCTGGTATTTCAAAGGCATGTCTTTGTGAAACATTTAAGAATAAGGTGGTTTCTCCCCGAACTGTCTCTGAGCCACTCTTGCAGCTCAGTTTTGGCTGCTGAGAATACGTGCAATATTTCTGGAGAACCCAGGAATGCCTCCTATTCCAAGTGTCTCATTTGTATCTCTGTCCCATATGGGAAGGGAGGTGTGAGGCCTGAGCATTCACCAGTTCTCCTTAGTTCCTCTGTAGTGGCAGGTGGGCCAGCAATAGGGAGGGATCTGTTGGACACACCAGCCTGGTTCCCCCCCGCCCCCCATATAATTTTATAACTATTTCTGACTCAGGAAGCTCTGTATGTCTGTCTTTCTAAATGTTACTGTTATTATTATCCTTAGTTACTTTATGGAAGTATCTAGAATGATCCATACAAATACAGACTGTTGGATTTGAGAAGCACATGCCAAGATCTTCATAAGAATTGAAAATGATTGGGTAGGACTGAGAAACTGAGATAAGTAAGGGAAATTAAGGAACTAAGCAAATGGTTTCTTTACTGTCAAAGAACAATAGCTGAGTTGGAAACTGGATTTTAATTGCATGGTCTCATGTAGATACTTTTAATTCCAAGGATGTGTCTTCCGTTTTTGGGCCTTAAGCAAAAAATATGTAAGTAAGACCTCTCCGCTTCAGGATAATACTAAAATGAATAATGAAAAGTTAAGACTATGATCGTCAAAAAGTTTATGATGTTTAGTCAGTCTATAGTATCCACTTCAGTTTTAGTCTATTATTCTATTGGGTCTCTATGATTCAGTTAGTGAATTTGTACACTTTTTTTGTCCCCCTTGATACAAGATTGGCTACCTATAGCTTTGGGAACATCTTTACAATAGTTTTGTGCTTCCGAGCCTACAATATTGTACTAGTTTGAAAACAAACCAGTGGGAGATTGCAAGTCAGAATTATAATTTAATAGGAAAATTAAAATAAATGCAATAGTACAAGAACACTGACAGAGTCAGGATACAACCTGATGCCCTGTTAGTCAGGGTGGTGGTAGCAGTCCAGAGGAAGCGGTCCTGTCGAAGCGGTGATTCTGTAGAAGGGTCTGGTCTTCACCTGAAGGTCCAGTGGTGTTTACGTAGCTCTTGTCCTCTGGGAATCCAGTAGGTAAGGGCTGACTGTGGTGTTCCAAACCTCAGATTATATCCAGGTAAGAATGCTTGGTTCCTCCCCCTGGGCGGAGCATCTCACAATGGGATGATGTTATTTTATGAGTCACGAAGTGAGGCTGGATGGCCCATTAACAGAAGATATCCCTCCGGAGGGAGTTATCAGAGGTATCTCATGGAAGAGACAAAGAACACTGCTGCACCTGGTTTTAACAGCTGGTGATAGAATACATACTGTTGGTTACATCTTACATTGTAACCTAAGACAAATATCTAAATATCTCAAGAAATATGCATGGTTATTAAGGCCTTGGTAAGTGAGGGACAGTGTTATGTCAGTTGTACAGATAATGAACTGAGACAAAAGTGATATTTGGGGAGTGGTACAACAAAATTATGGTAAATCTGTATGGAAAACACTTGTCTTGTTCAAGGGAAAAACTCTTAAATTCTAAGACACTTTTCCTTGTAGTGCAAGGATGAGAAATTAAAATTGCGAGTGCTTTTTATGAATTACCATGAAAGAAGACCTCAAGCATTACTTTGGGCCTATGGAGAGAATTGAAGGTTTTGGTGATCTTACTGCGAAATGGAAATGAATAGCTTCTTTTAAAAAACCAGCTTAGTATTGGGAATAATGTTGAATATGAAAAATGGAGTTTTTCATACAAATTTAAAAATATTTATTCATCGAGTGTTTTAATTCAAGTAGTTTGTAAAAAGTGGTTATCTCTGAGAAAAAAAAGTTTTGTTTTGCTGAATCTGCATTTTCATCCTGAAAAACATGTAAAAAAAAAATCCAACTAGCTATAGTTCCTGGCAAAGAAAATAGAGGGAAGCCACAGGTTTTTTGCAGATAGGTCTTTTGCTTTAATAATTTCACTAATGTAGGGGGTAAAAAATGAGACTTGTACATAGCTTTTCAAAGAGTTTGATAACCTGTTGGTGTAAATCATCACAGCTGCACTGAGGTCAGTGAGGTCTGGCTGTCAGTCTGCTCCTAACTGTGCCACAAAGCTACTTTTTTTTTTTCCTGAAACAAAAACCAGCACAGACATCATGTATAAGTTAATACACTATAGTGACAGGAGATGGCATTTTCTTCAAGCCTGGGAAGGAAAGTGGAAGAGATAAGAAGCAAAGCTGGGAGACATGGAGAAAGAAAAATAAACCCAACCCCAAACCCCACCCCAAATCCAACCAAGAAATTACTTGGCCTTACCACTAAAATCTTGTTTTAGGAGACCCAACATCAGTCATGGAGTAGATGCTGGCAATGCTCCTGCTCAGCAGGAGACTATAAACATATGTCCCAGGTCACACGGTTTATGTGACTATGCAAGCACAAAGTAAGTGGAAGTGGTTGTCCCTGTTAGCTGGTACTCATTGCTACGTGAGGTCCATTTGCTTTGCTTCGGTGTCAGGGGCAGCAGGGGAGGAGAAAACAAAGCTTAGAAAACTCAGCCCAAGTAAAATGATGTGCATTATTGGATGCTGAAGTAGGATATTTCTAATAACTGACCTGTTGGTTTGTTTACAACACCAAAAAAGGTGGAATGTATGGAGCAAACTGGAGGATCATTCTATTAGTTTAAAAGCAGCATTTTTTTTTCCTTGGGCCTGAAATACTTGCATTTAGTGTGATTTTCTTTTTCTAAAAAAAAAAAAAAAAAAAAGAAGCAAAATTGAACTGAATTTTAAGAAAGTATTGCAGATTTGAGTTTAAAGGAGCATACATTTCACATTCAGCATATCAAATGGAATTACCTGGATTTTCAAAAAGTTTGCCTAGGCTGGAACAGCTGAACAAATCTGAATAAAATTTGCAGTCAGTGTAAATCTGCATTTTAAAAGCTTGCTCAATCATTCCACCTTCGACAAACTAATCTTTGTTTTACATCATCTATGTTCTTATTTCTGAACTGTTTCATACACAGAATACTTGTAAGCCTGGATGATTATGCACAGACTGTTGAATAAAGACAGATTGTGAAACTGGAAAGGGGAATTTCAGTTGTAGCGTCACTTCATGGATAGTAGGAGAGTTACACCTCCAAGGATTTTGCCCAATTACTTTGGAAATTAGAAGTCAGATTTAGCAGGTATAAAAAGAGTGGCAGCCATGACTGTGGAAACACTATGTGAGAGAGTTGTGTGCATTACAGGGAAATAAACATAATAGAATTGTAGTTCTGGGCCTTGACTATTTTCTACTAGCAAACAGGTTACCATAACTGATTTAAACCCTCTCTTGGCAAAATTTAGTTGATTCCGGTGGATTTACAGCAGGGATTAATTTAATCTTCAGTTTTCCTGGTTTTCAAGCCCAGAAGGACTATTAGCTTGTATACTGTCATCTGCCACACAGCACAGGCTGCAAAATTTCACACAGTTATTCAGCATCAAACCCAGTAACTGGTATGTTTTAAAAAAAGGCATCTTTCTGCAGGGAAAAATTTCAAGGAAAGGCTGTTGGAAAATTGCTGGAATGATCAATTGTTCTTTTGTTCGACAAGGCTGAGACCTTGATTCTGTTCCTAATTCTGTGGCAGTCAAACTTCTCTCCATGCTCTAATTTCCATGCCTATAACTTGAAGATAGGATAGCTATCTCATCTGGAAATAAACTTAAATTCCATAGCAGAAGACTGATAAGTGTAAGTAAAACATCACTCTGTGATCGTAGTCAGATCCCTCCTCCATCCCTTTTGTTCTGCTGCGTTTCTCATTTTGCTTTTCCCATCTGCAGACCTCTGATATTTTTACTGAGTGCAGTAAATGATGTGCTGACCTTCTACTGCCTTTAGTACTACCTACTCTACCTACTAAAATTTTATCTATGTTTTCTTAAAGAAAAGCACAAATTAAAACAAATTTCTCTAAAATAGCATGCATTTGAATAGACAAAATGCCAAGCTAGCTTTTCATTTGTTTGTAATACAGCACTTCAAGAGTGTGTGTTGTTGCTGTTATTTACATAGCCGTGTAACGAGATGGGAGGTTCATGAGGTTTTTTTGTTTCATGTTGCATTTCAGCTTTCTTTTAGTAACTACTGTAGCAAATCTGTCTGCTGAGTATCTCATAGTTGTGTCATTCCAGCCTCTGGAGTATTCATGCCATGCTGAGGTTGGAATTCAGGTTTTGTGTCTCAAAACACACAGTTTCAAGTGCCCAGAGGCAGTGATAGATAGTGTCTGTGTTATGTTTCTGCCCAGGAGAAACTGTCCTGCAACCCGGGGACTTGGTTCTGGATTGTCTCCCAATTCAAGTTGAACGTTTGTATCTCTCCATGCTAGTATAAAAGAGAACTGACTGATGTTTTCCTTGTTCCTAAGTTTTAGGAACAGGGACTGACAGCTGGAGTCTTTGTAAAGAAAGGATCCGTAACCAAATGGACCCATGGGATACAGGCACTTCATTAGAGTTCAATATTATAGTGACAGGTACCTTAGGAGTGAGATCTAAAGATTAGATTATATGGCAAATGGAAGCCCCAGTTTCCAAGTGTGATTTGCTGTCAGTAATGGTGTCATGGGCATGAATGTCTTGAGCAATATGTACATCACTGACAGGAAAGGCTCAGGAACAGGGTGCAACTTCTCTGCTTCTTATCTTGCTTTTGCTTTTTATTCTAATCTGCTAGGATCAGTCTAGTCCCTACTGTTCTCACAAACAGTGTGAGGATCTTGTCTGCAGACTGCTTTAGGAAGGGTTGGCCCCTCTCGAGCCCTACCAACAAGGGCTCTGTAGTTGCTCTTCCCCTGTTATTTGCCAGCTGAGTGATACTACACAATCACTGTTGTCTTTGCATCTGTAGGCCTTAGGGACTGGTAACAGTTGCTATTTTCCCCATACCTTCTTGGTGCTTTTGCTGATCTCTCTTCTGCTGATACTCCTAGAACCCCCTCTCTTGTTCCTGATAATTTGGAAGGCTTGGTCCTGGGAGTTCATCGTGCCTCTCCATCATTCCCCTTGCCTGGTGCTGCCCTGTTGCAGCCTTGGTCCCCGGGGGCTTGTGTGTCCTGCCTCACCAGTGTTTGCCTTGCCTGGTGCAGCATTCAAGTGACACCTTAATAAAAAGCTTTCCTCCCTTATCTCCTCTCTGCTGCTGTGCCACTGGGCTGGGGATCGTGTTCCCATCTCTTTCACACGCACACCTGGTCATAAAACACTGGGTTTGTTTTTAACCTCAAACCAGGGAGCTTTAATTAAAGAGACAGTGACCTCTTTTATGAGTTTGCTCGCATAGGGTTTCAGGGCTATTGTCACATACAGCTCACATAACAGAGCACCATTGCACAAAGCTCCATTTACACATCCTTCCCTGGCTTTTTTCCTCTCCTCTTTTTGTTTTCCAAACCCAGAAGGAGGTTGTTTTCTTGTTTACCCCTAGGCAAAGTTGTCTCTTTAGTAGCCTATGGCTAACAGTTTCTTTGAAGAGAATCTACCTTTCTTACTAACACATGGATGTCATTAGACTTGGAGAAATGTTATTTTTTAGTCTGTGTAAGAAATAGTCTTCTTTACCTTAAATTAGCTGGATCTGAATGACTAGCTAAAACAGATCTTCTGTTCATTCTCCTCAGCTTGTTCTCATAGCTGTATAGTGGAATTTGTGTGTTTCTTATGACAAATACTTTTTATTATTTGCTGTTGCTTTTACCTGTATACATTAATTTTCAGATGCAATAAATAGAATTTTTGATATGTATTCAAGAATGACGTGTGTAGGAACATACATTAAAACTTGTTTTACACAGAATAGTTTGCATGTTATTTAAAGAAAAATTTTCACAAATACAGATGTGTATTCTCAAGTACATATATTCAAAGATACACAAATGGAAAGGCACACAGAAGTGTGTATGCACTCCAGAACTTATTTGTGATATGTAGACTTCAGAAAAAGGCACTCATGCACAGAAAAGAGACAGCTGGGACACAGACACAAGGAACCACATAATTGGTGGAATACAGAGGCACACACAGGATATGCACACGCAAAAGAAAAAAACCCAAACCAAACCATGTGGAAGAGTGTAGTTGCCCTCAGAATACACCTTGTATGTAGACCTCCAAAAGCAGGCACAAGGATAAGTCTGCAGGAAAACATGTATGTAGAAACCGATGCCCAGTTAACTCTGAAAGTAATATGTAAGTTGCTGTGGACACATGCAGCATGTTCAGGTGCTGGAAATCTCACTTGAATTGTGCAAGATTTTGCATTCAATGGTGTTACTTTCAGGAAAAACTCAATTATATGAAAAAAATTATATGTTTTAACTGCAAAGCTTGTAGATACAAGAACACGTGCCCTTACATATAAAAACAGATAGATATATATTGATGTGAATACAGATACATATTTTTTTACTTAGTGTATTAATACAGATTTGCGTAGACACAAATATACCACACACACAGACCCTTAGACACACACAGATATACCCATGTCTATGTTCATTGAGAGAGACTCACTCAATATCTGTGTATGTGTGTGTTGGGAGAGGGTCATAACCTCCTCCATTCTTCTCCTGAAGGGGTTTGGATAATGAAGGGAAAAGAAATGAGGCCTGGGGCTAATTTGTAGTGGCATTTCCTGGCCTCTCTTATGCCAATGAAGCTCCGTTTCATCTTTAGCCTTATCAATTCTGCAGTCATGTGGCTTTCCGCTTGGACGCCTCTGTCTCTTCGCCCTCCTCCCCAATCTCCGATGCTAATGGAAACTTCGTTAATGCCATTAATCTGCTGACCGGGACAAGTCAAAAACATATCCACACAATCTGAGCCAGGGCTGCAGCGTCCTGGGGCTGCCAAACAGAGGCACCCCCCGTGTTCACTGCATTCCTGAAGGAACTTCATATTGATTTCTTTCTTTCTTTCTCTGCTTCATTCTTAGACGACATTGCATCCTTCAGAACAGGCATCAAGTAGATGGCCTTTTCTTCCTGATCCCTCATAATGATATTTCTGCAAGAATCCTTTCCCTAGCTGCAGGGCTAGTGCCTTCTTTCAGTGCCCCCTCTGGTAGCCTTTTTGTTCTTGCGCTGTCTTTGGTGACAGACTTGTTATTCCTCTTGCCTAATAGAATTTCATAACTGCCCAAATGTTGTGTGAACCTGCCTGGGCTGGTCTAAAATAAAAAGCCTTCCACTCTACCTTGATATTAGCTGACAGAACATAAGTAAGTCTTTCATTATCCAACCACTGTTACTGTTGCTCTAGTGGCAGTTGCCACTAGTTCTGTTCTTGACGGACTGTGCTGTTGAGGTGCCCTATCCTCTGAAATGTTCTCAGCTCCCCTAAATCACTTTTTAGGCATGAGGACGTAGCATTGCTTTGCATTTTACTATGAGGGCAGGTTTTGTAATGCTTTGCCGTTGTCTTCTATCACAACTGATTATCATTTTTGGTGACATATCATTTTCTTAGCTATGACTTCAACTTTTCTTGCCAGTGTAGCACACCTGCAGAAACTTGAAGCTCTGAGCAATGACTCACCATCTCCTTATTTCATAGTATTGTCCAGTGGCTGAGCATGTGGAAGTTCCACATGTCAGGATTATGCTGGCTGAGGCTTCACTAAGAAGAGAAAATAGACTCTGTGTGATACTTGTTTTAGGAAAAAATTTCTGTGATAATCAGAGTTCATAGCTAGCTCTTGAGAATGTCAGGATCTTGAGTGATCTGTATTTGATCTATGAATCTTTATATACATAAATGAAATAGTGACAGTGAAGGAGGAAAAGACAGCTAGGAAAGGCATGCCTTCGGAGTTGCGACATATGGATAGGTTTAGAAAAAAAAGCATTAAATTGATAAAAACTAGGAGAGAAGTTGGCAGTTCAGCATGAAACTTTGATGATGTCAGCTAAATCTGGAATGATATTGGCCATGACAGAAGGCTGAGCCTTAGTTGCCACCTTCACACAGACATCACAGTAAAAAGGGATTGTTTTACAGGGAGAGGACAAAGAAGTTTTAAGTTCTTCAGTCCTGGCAGGGGTTGAAGTCAAAAGTTCATCCTCATGTAGTTTTGGGCACAGAGAATACATGTCATTTCCTACCAGCCAGGAGATGCTCCACTGAACAGAACATCATCTTCCTCTGGCCAGTTCTGGGATGAGACATACTTTTTATCTTCAGGGTATATTAATGCATTGCACCCTCTGATGTTGAAAGATTCACGCTGATTGGTACCATGCTTATTTTTTGGACGTCACTGAATGGGGGGGTGGGGGAGGGAAAGCTAGAGATTGTTACATCTTAATGTAAAAGAAAAAAGGCAGCTGGGATACTCAGTGCCCTAAAATTCCTATTTAGGTGAGTGGGACAGTATCTGTAAGCCTAAGACCAGCATGTGCTGGAGCACTTTCAGAGCTCCAGTGAAAACAGAGAACCAAAAATCAAATACTTGTAGCTTTAACAAGTGCCAGGACAGTTAGCAGCTCATACAAGACCACTCATTTTGGTTTAGATGTTAAATTTGCTTTCCCTTCTTCATATTCTGTGACTCAGGATTTGAAATTGAAATGTTGGGGCAAAAAATGGAATGCTTGTAGTGAAGTCTAATGTCGTGGGAGATGCTGGTAGGAGATTTTTAGTATCTTTTTATTGAGCATGCCTCAAGGAAGCTACTGGTACCTAAGTGAATTCATCTGGCATAACAGAGCAGTAATACATGGCCTGTGATGTTGCAGTGTGCTAATTGTGGAGTGTTCCATGTATGTGGAGGGGTTGATTGTGCCACACTGTCCTGTACAAGAAGAAAAGAAAAAGTTCGTCAAGTGAGCAAGTAGTCTGTGCGCACCAAGTTGTTCCATTCCGGGGGGCACCTTAATATAGAAGCAGAAGCACCAGGGAGCTAAGCCCTGTGCAAGATGTAACATTGTCCTGCCCAGTGACATTGGCAAGTTGTTTCACCTCTTTGTGTGTCTAGGCTTTTCCTGTTTAGTCTATTCCTATCACAAACTTCTTGAGAAAGAAGTTTCTTCCTATGGGTGCATCCAGCTAGGGAGTTGGTCATCATCTTGGCTAAAGTTGTTCTACAGTAATATAATAACCTATGCCTCCATATGGCAGGAATTGTGCATTAGACTGAGAAGTAAAAGGTGCTTTAGACTTCTGACTGGTGCCAAGAAATAAATCAATTCAGCAAAGACTGCATTAGCTGCCTTGGGTACAGGGAGCATCCCAGCTGTGGCAGCATAGAGCCTATCGAGGTTAAATTTGGATCGTGTCATGATGCAGCCTTCATGCTGGGAAAGAAGTTTAAAATGTCAGTGCTGTATGTCTTTGGAAACTTTCTATTTGAATGCCACTGCCATGCACAAAACTGCTGCTGTCCATTGGTTGGTATGCTTTGACCCATTTTTTGCTCAGTCTTTTCTAACTGCTGGACTCATAGGAGCTGTCATACTGCTATGCAGATTCTGCCCAGCTTCCATTTTGTCATGGAAAATGTTCAAAAAGAGGTGGCGGATGCAGTTTTTCGGTGAAACAGTATTTTATTGCAGTCATGACACGCCAAAGATATGGAGTAGATAAAGTTTTTTGGTTGAAATAATATCAATATACCCATTGGTCTAAAAATCAGGCTTTTTTCCTATCTTGTGCTGTTTTCTTTATTACAAGATTTTATTTCTTTAAATGAAGTCTGAGAGTGGTAGTCAGGCAATGTAGCTTTTACCTCTGGTTGTGTTAAATTTGCGTTTTGATCTTGGGGATAGCACAGTCTGTATCTGCATTATCCATTTGTAAAGTGAGGAAAACAGCAACTCCTTCTTGCATTCTTTTCTGTCTTGTCTAACGTAGACTTGCCCAGCACAGTGTCTGTTTCTAGTCAATGAGCCACAGCCTCGGCTGAGGAGCTACTCTTTTCTCTGTTAGGCTTTTCTCTGCAGGCTTTGTGGTCGTCTGGGTTTAGACCCAAAGGCTGGAAATCAACTCATTTTCAAGCATCTCTATAGCTTATCTTTTAACTGTAGGGGGGTAGTACTTGGTGTGTTGTGATGTTGGTATGCTTCTGTATCACTGAGAGATAAACAAAACAGAATTATAGCACTGTCTCCTTTTTCTTTACCTTTATATTGGTATTATCTTTGCTTTCTTCTTCTTATAAATGTGGTGGGTGTCCTGTGAGTAATCCTTAAGCTTTCCTGGAGGGAAATCCCAATATTTTGATGAGTAGAGCTGTTTCTGGTGGTAAGTGTAGAAAAGTGCTTGAATACTTTGGTTTTTTTTAAATTCAAGAGTGACGTCTTGATATCTGGGGAGTGGCCTTTCCTGGAAGCATTGGAACCTACCAGTTCATGGCAAGAGAAAATTGGTGTGACTCATCACAAAATGTAGTACATTCTTGGATGCTGAGGGCAGAGAATGAAAATTCTCACAAATGCAAATGAATCTATGTTTTAAAATCCTTGCAATCAGCAAGGGAAGAAACTTCTTTGCTTTAATGAAAGCACAATAAAAAGTAATACTTGCAGAGTTTATTTAATTCAGAGATGCTAGGCTCATTAGGCAACTGGATTAGAACATGATTCTGCCTCTTATTGGTGCATAATAATCATGTTTACTACTTTGAAAATACAGCCACGTATAGGATGGGGTATTGGAGATGTTTAACTTTAAAAAATCTTCACAAACCATGGAAGTAAGATTAAGACAGGAGAAACAGAAGGGAAGGTATACAATGGAGGGAAAGACTTGTCATCCTTACAACCATTGCCAAAAAGAACATTCCTGTAAAGTCTTGCAACAAACCCCTGGTTTACAGCCTTTGTGGAAAGTGTTTGAGTCCTGTAAGGTGGTGCCTCTGACAGCTGGCTGGCAGCACCAGTGCACGGCTTTAGCAGCACTGCAGTGCACAGCACAGCTCCTCTGAGGACTGCAAAGCCAGGAGCCAGCCAGTCTCACTCTGCTTGTGAGAACGGACAGGATCACTGCACAAATGACTCCAAACCACTCTGCTTGGCCTGTCAGTGTTTAAATAGGGGCAAAATCCCACCCTCTGGTTCCTCAGACCATAGGTGAATGCCACTGACTGGAGAGGGAGCAGGTTTATCCTCTGATTTTGAAGAAGGTGCAAGGGAATGCAAAAGCATTGTTTCTAAAAACTTGCAAAAGTTGTTTGGTTTCATGTAAGAAAGCTGATCAAATTGGATCCCAAATGCTTAAACTGCAGTAGAATCCTTATCCTGGAATGCCTGTTGTCCAAACTGTTGCTTTTGAATCTGATTCATGAAGCCATGGTAGCAGTTTTCACCTACTCCTTGGTGTAGCCTTCTACTGCAACATCCACCAACACCTCAATTCTTGTGTCTGGGCTGCAATGTAGGAATAAAGTTTGAGTTATCAGTCTATTGGTCCAAATTCTTGGGAGCTTCTGATTTAAACAGCCAAAGGAGATGCTGTTAAATGTGATTTACAGAGTGTATAAATGTTCTGGTTAAACCATAATTCATGGTAGATTTTTCTGCCTCGCACATGAACTCATCTAGTCACTGAAACTTCAACTTATATCCTCTTCAGAGACACATCTCTTTTGTGGATGGCCCCAAAGAGAATCGATGGAAAGAAATCTTTCTTTGCAGTGCTGAAAGAAGAACTAGAAGAGAAGCTGGAGGTTGGCACGATGGCAATTGTTACTCTAGGATACTGTTTTGGGCTTTGGTGATAGCAAGGAAGAAAGATGCTTTTCTTTTTTTGTAGTTGTTTGAGTTTCTTTATGTTTGGGTTGCTTGCTTGTTTGTTTGTTTTATTGTTTTTATTGCTCCTTATGCCACAACTGAGGGGATGTCACCTTCTCTATTCTGCTAAACTCCATCAAGCATGAGTTGTTGAAAGCCATTGTGGTTTGTAGTTTGGTTGTCTGTAAGACATGAATGTGCTGCTCTCAACCAGTTTCTCTATGGATGACAATAATGGCAGTTTAGTTGTTTATTTCAGTTCTTCTGAAGTGAAGTCATGAAGGGGGGTTCGCCCTATTGCTACACTTACTTTATGATTTCTTTAAAAGAAAGAAGAGGATTAGAACTTGGGATAAAGTCCTGACTGACCTTGATGTCCGGAGCTCCAGCCTGATCTTAAAGCCTCACAGAGAACAGTTACCAGACACTTTGTGAAGTGAGTCTGGGCTCCACTTTTCATCTGACAGAACAGCAGTTTAGGAATCAGTACACTGTTTGCCCTACTTACCCCCAGTACTAGCTTCTAACACAGGAAAGCTGTTGGCACAGGCACCAGACTGTCACTTTTGTGACCGAGGGAGGAAAGAGAGGAGTCTTCACCCCATCTTCCTTTTCAGACAGTCTCCAGGAGTTTTGGAAGGAGCTTTTTACAAGCCCTCTTCTATTGTTGGCCAGGAGACAAAGGATGGAGGAGCTGGATTTAAGCATAATGACGTGAGCTCCTCCATGCAGAAAAACCCAGCTGAGAGACCCCCCCTGCTCCACACACAAACAAAAAAAGGAAGAAAGGGGGAGAAAAATCTTTGAAAATAACTAATTAAAGTTGTTTTAGCCTCTCTCTCTCTCCCCTCCAAGGGCGCCTAATCTCACAGGGGGCAGAGGGGGAGAGAGGCAAGAGGAACAATGAGAACCATCCCCCCTTCTCTACACCCCACCTCCTGGTCTCTGAGGTTTTAAAACAAGAGGCCACTTTAAGTTAATGAGCTATCAGCTGACTGGGAGAAGTCTCTAATGAAGCCTGATGTTCACACATTCCCCAGGTTGCTGAATAGGCCTCTGCCAATCCCATAACTGTCAGAAAGTTTCGTTCATAAAATCCACATGAAGGGGGTTGTGGTGATGGGGGCAGGGAAGGGAGATGGGTGGAGATGGAAGAGAGGAAGTGTGGGGTGGAGGTCTCCACATGGAGCAGTCAGCACCAGGGGCCAAACAGGAACATGCATGGCTGGGGCTGGCAGGCTGGAGGATCCCAGGGATTCGACTCCACTCTCCATTGTCTGGCTAGTAATTAGGAAGATCCTTCACATGGTTCTGGAGGACATTGAAGTCTGTAGGGATAATTAGCGAAGATTTAGGGGATGTTCCAGCTTTTATGTTACCAACTTTGCAAGGGCTGCAGGGGTAGGTGCTAGTGGCATGAAGCCTAGGAGTCATTCTGGGGCTTTGCTGTGCCTGCTGTCTTCTGGCAGTACTTTAGGAGCTGTGCTTTTGAGGATCTTTGGGGGAAGAAGAACAAAAAGAAAGGGAAAAGTCTGAAGGAAAAGGTATAACACTGGGACAGGAAGAAAAAGTCACGTTTACTTTACTGTAAATAAACTTGGTGGGGATGTGTGTTGGAGCTAATTCTCCTTGGATACTGCACATGCTTTTGGCAAGAGCAAAGAGGAAAGATGCAGATACAGGTCAAAACCAGTTTTCCTCCAGGGGCTGGACTACGGTTTGAGCAGTGAATCAACATTGTAATCAACAGTAATTGAGGGCTACCGTATTCTTGTGTTTTGCAGGTTTTGACATAAGACAGTTCCAGGTCTTTCCTGAAGTTCCTGAGCAGCAATGTCAAGCCCAGATTTCTTTTGGAAGTTATGGATCTAATGCTCTGAGCACAGGAATTGGATCTTAGAGCATTAGACTTCTCTCTCTCTCTTTGAAACTTACTTCCCTGGTGTATCTGTTTAATCTGTTACCAAAAAACCAAAAAAAGACTGTACACCTCAAGGCAGGAAATACCCTGAACATGAGGGCTCCCTTTTGGTCCCTTCCCAATCCCCAAGTCAGTATGCTGGAGCAGGACCAGGGCATAACTGTGTCACTTAAATTTTAGTTGTGACAAAAGGCACAGTTAAATGAGAAACAATCTCTGCCTTGGGGAGCTTACAGTGTAAATACACAGTGCAGATTGAGTGGAAAAAAACACTTAAGAGTCTATTCAAAGACCACTGAAACAATTGTAGGATCTCTGTTAACTGAGGAGCTTTGAAATTTGATCATCTGCCTGCTATTACATGGTGTGTCTGAATCAGGGCTCTGAAGTCAAATCCTATCCAGGACATAACTACAAGGTTAACTTTGTCCATATGTTTCTTGTATATACTATGAAAAGAAAGGGACTGGACTTTTCAAAGTATAATAAGAAATTAGGGAGGAATGTTCTTGACACACAGGACAGCACATGCTGGGGGCATAGGTGGCATTAAGAGCATTGGATCCTGTGAAAACATGAATATGTTGGGAAAGCAGCTGCCTTTAGAGATTTCTATGAACTGGAGTACTAAAAAGAGTCATGAGTCAATGCCATAATGTTTCGTTCACTAAAGCTTCTGGTTTCCCATCTATTTTGTCCTATCATTGAAATTTCACTAGAGTAGTGTGGAGAACTATGTGGCTCTTTGTATATGGCAGAGGCAGTGCTGGAGAGAATATAACTGGGATTTGACTGTGAGCTGCAAAGGCTGTGGTGTGGTTGAACAATCAGGTAATGTTTTTCCTCTAACTGATTCCATAGAGATCTTTATTTTTCCCTTCTTTAGGCTTGGTAGCTCTATTACTCAGTTTTGTTGCATTGTAACAGTATCTGAAGACTTCACCATGTTTCTTTGCTTCTATTCACATTTTGGACATGGGGAAACAAAACACAAAGTTTCGGGGTGAAATCCACAAAAGAGTTTAGACCTTGCACGCTTGGTTTCCAGGTGGCTTATTTGCAGTGAAATCCAAGTATCTAAGTTAAATATGGGCACCTGTAGATATAAGTACATGGGAGTGGGGAGCTGTGTAAGCTAGTGGGCGAGAAGTGCTGAAGAGCAGGGTGGGACATCTAGTCTGGCAGGTAGGCACTTCTCTCTTGCCCGGAGAGAGATACCTATATTTACATTGGTTCATAGCTGTGAATATGTCCTTAATGAGGTCTTGCTGTATGGATACAGGACTCAGAACTGGATACAGGCCATAAATGCTTGACCTTTGAATATTTCTGTGGTGTGGCTTCTTAAATTATTTCAGGTGACAGTCTTCCATTTTTTTAATAAATAATCAAATATTCTGATGACAAAGCAGTAGATTTGCACTGTAGGCCAAAGGCTAAGGAAGTTTCTAGCCTTCAGGGAGGGCAAACTTGGAGAAGAGGAGGAATGTGATGTATAGCTATTTACATGCTATATAGCTTAAAATGGACTCTGTTGTCTCGTCACTTCCATGTGCTGAGCAAGGAGTACCTTCAGAATGAAGGTGTGTTCAGCTCTACCTGTATCTCACTGAACACATGCTTTTAGAGTTGGACCTGAAGCTGCTTGTTTTAGTTGTTGTGGTGCTAGTCACTGGTTTAGATGCTGACTTGGTTCTCCAGCTTGACTTTCCTCCTGGCTTTTCTTGCTCTGGATTGCAGCACTAACTAGATCCACCTTAGTTGAAGTCTAAATGGTCTATATTTGTGTTTGCTTTGATTATTTTATTTGTTTTTTAGCTCTCTTACTGTTTCCTACCATCAGTACTTCTGATTGCTGACAATTACAAATTGCTGACAGAGAAGGGACTAACTCAGTATTATCAAATCTCTGCTCATGCCAGTTTTTGTCCTTTTTGTCAGTTTTGCCTCTTGGTAATGCCATTGCTCACTCCCAGCATTCCCTTGCCCTTTATTAATAGTCTCCTTCCCACTCAGCACTACATTGCTCTTGTTGGTATTAAGTTCTTCTGGCAAAACCCGTAAACAATTTTGTGGAGTGCTGATTTTCTGTCACTGCTGCTTATATTTATTTAACAGCTGGAGGATGGCTGGGTTCTCTGTGGTTGAAGGGCCCTCCTGTATGCTTTAGATTCACTTGGATGCTCTCAGCCTGATCTAAGGGCTCTCCAACAAGGAGCCACCAACATGCCTCTCAGGAAGTTAGGGAAGCATCTGCTGAAGGGTTTGTTCCAATTCGGTCAGGGACTTGCTCACAAATTGGTAAAGGAGGAGGGGAGCAAACAGGCAGTGGTCAGATCCAGACACAGCACTAGATGAGGAGCTTATCCTGTATCATGGGTTGTGTTTCCTCTGTATATGAGCCAAGAGGGACCACTTGCTTTACCAGCCTCTCATGTGAGCATTCATCCGACACAAGAGGCTCTACTCCTTTCCCCTTGGGGGGATACTGAAGGCAAGAGCTCTCAAGGGCTAAAGAAAACAAAACAATGTTTGCTTAGCTGGAGAGCAGAGTGTGCCCTACGTAAATTGTACCAGGACCTAAAAGTGCTTCAGAAATGAAGTGCCTCTGAAATTGGCTCCACAAGATAAATGTGAGGCAGGATGATGCCATTTCCCCAGCTGATGGGGAAATGTCCCATTGACTCATTTGAGGTCATATTTTGGTTACTCTGAGCCTCAGCTTCAGGAAAAATGACACGAAAGACAAAATTTTCCCAAGGAAGAAGAGATTCTGATAGTCCTGTTCCTTGTGGACAGCGAAAAAAAGTCAGTGTGCGTCCTTTGTAATCACAATACAAGGGCTCTGCTCATGGGAAGGTGAGAAAGAGAAGGGTATTCTTTCCATTGGCATGATGAAACAAGCCATGATGATGGGTGGAGGTCAGGTACGTTCTTTGTTCCCAGTGTCCCCATTCAAAGGTTTGGAGGAGCAAAAGATATTTACTAAATGCTGGGATGTTTCAGGTGGGACAGTTTCTGTTTCTGAGTCCATGTTTCTGTGGCCTCTCTGTTAGAGGGGTTTTTTTTACTCTTTATACTCGACCTGTGAAGAATACAGGTCCTATTTGTAGTTCTAGGTATCTCTGGTTCAGTCACAGGTGTGCAGGCCAAGCTGGCACATTTATAGTGTACTTA